>NC_083650.1:25614235-25626735 GCF_963576545.1 Limanda limanda
ACCTTCTGTCACTTTCTAAATGCCATCGTCAGTGTCATCCCTTTATTCTGTGTGTGTGTCTGTGTGTGTGTGTGTGTGTGTGTGTGTGTGTGTGAGAGAGAGAGAAATATTCTAGTTTGTATTTATGAGCTGTGTCTGGTCTCCACGCAATAATGATAAAAATAAGATAAAAGAACAATTTAAATACACATCAACAAACTAAGCGCTGCATCATAAACATTATATATCAAAAATGAAAGGGTAATTAATAAAGAATAATATCCCAAGAGACAATAACACAACGTTTCTCATCTGCAGCTGCGAACATGTTTTCCCACTGAGGGACGTCTCCTCTCACACGTCTCAGAACTCTCTCTCTCTCTCTCCCTCTCTCTCCCTCTCTCTCTCCCTCTCTCTCTCTCTCTCTCCCTCTCTCTCTCCCCCCCCGAGGTGTGAGTGTGTGTTATCTGCTCGCTGAGCTCTCATAGGTCAGGGTCTCTCCAGGCCGCCGGCCAAGCAAGGTGCACGAGCACGAGCGCTGCAAGTGATCACTCGTATCAAGACTCACACACAGACACACACAGACACACACAGACACACACAGACACACACACTGGGTTATGAAACCGATGAGGTCAAACAAGCTCCTGTGCAAAAAAATACAAAATAAAACCCCTGTAGCACACACACACACACTAACACACACACACACAAACACACACACACACACACACACACACACACACACACACACACACACACACTAACACACACTAACACACACACACACACACACACACACTCATGACCCACAGTGTGACCAGGACATGGAGCATACAAGCCTATGGGAACTCTAGTGCACTACACACACACACACACACGCTGTTGTCGTGCACACACTCTGAATCCCAAACGGAGGCAGGAACATCAGACGCCCCCGGTGCACTGTGGGTAATACCCCCCCACCCCCCCAGCCCCCCCCAGCCTGTCACTCATCCCTCTGCTTCTTCCAGCGACGCAACTCTCATCACGTTTGTTATTCACACAGACGATCACAGGAACGAGCGTCTGTGGTTGTCAGGAGTAAATCTGAGTCACATCTTCAGAGCCTGTTTGGCCTTTTATCAGCCCCCCCCCCCTTACACACACACACACACACAGACACACACACAGACACACACACAGACACACAGACAGACACACACACACAAAGACCTGAATCCGTCCTCAATACTCTTTATCCAAACCTCCATCGGGTCACGGTAACAGAACATCCTTGAAAAAGCATTGGAACATGTTTTGTCGTTCCTCTTTCAGACGGTTCATCCTTTCTTCTTTCAATGTTTTCCCTCATATACCTGCACTACTAACCCCATGGATAACACACACACACACACACACACACACACACACACACACACACACACACACACACACACACACACACACACACACACACACACACAGGGGAGCAGGTGATGAAGCGTGGTGTGGTCTCAGTAATTATAGGGCAGTGGAGTGTGTAGTGGTTGAACATCAATCTCTCTCTCTTTCCTTCACATTTTCCCTCACTCTATCCTAACAATCTCTCTTTCTCTCTCTCTCTCTCTCTCCCTTAATTTCCTTTCCATTGATTTTTTATTCTCTCCATGTTGGTTGTGCCTGTCCTCTGAACACTAAATTCTTTAAGTATCAGATATTGCTTTAAAACGAATAAAATAACACCTCACGAGTTTCTCACACATGAAACAATCTTCATTTTTTAAAGAGTTGAAACGAACATATATTAAAAATCGACCCAGATGTGCACTTGTGTATTATTTTCATTCCATGTCCATGTGTTCTATAAACAGGTGTTTGCTGTGTGACAGAATGAACCTGGGAAGGTTTCCTGATACGACGACTCTATCGACACCACAACATTTCAGTCGAGATCAGGTTGTGCGATTACAAACTTAGTGAGGATCAGGGAGAGATTGATATGGTTTACAGAAATTGAAATTGACGCCTGTCTACCGTGTCATATTCTAGGGCTTTGCTCAGCCAACCATCTTCCTCCGTAATCCTGGGATCAGACCTAATATCAGCCCGTCGATAAGCCGACTCCATTAACGATTCATTAATCTCAGTGAGTGGGAGGGTCCCAGTCACCTATGAAGGGATGTCACGAGAACCGCAGAAGCCATTATGCTAACGATGCTAACGATGCTACCGTGGTCTTCAGACCAAGGGAGGTAATACTTCCAATTTAGCAAAGCACCTGAAAGACCGTCATCTGGATTTGTTTAAAGAATTCAAGGTGAGTTCTGATTCTTAAATCAATGCTAAGCTCGCTTTAATGAATAGCTTGTTTCACATACGTCACTCACATGCATCCGCAACTACCGTAAAACCCACAGCATATACCCAAACACATTAAACTACCGTATATGACATTAACAACATCCAAAAAATGCACTTTTAATCCTTTTTTTTTTTTTACCGTGGTATCGAAATTGGCATCGAGAATCGTGTTATTTTACTGGTATTGGCACCGTCCACTGAATTTTTGGTATCGTGACACCTCAACACCTTTGTGTGTCCCGTTGAGAATCTGTGACACGGGCGAAGAATCCTCAGCCTGAGCTGTGAGACCTCCACATCACTACCACCTGACGTCAGATGCCTTGACCAAGCCATTGCTCTAGAATTGTTAGTTTGATCCGTGTGATCAATAATCTGACACAGTTGCCGTCTCAAAAGATCCTCATGTGTTCCCATCTGTGGAGGTTTCAGTGCTACAACAACAAGTTACTACCATAGTCATCATTTGCAGGTTTGCACCCTGTGATTTCAGGTCTGTTTTCTCACCAGACTCATTCAGAGTAGTTTCTCTATTCCTACATAATAAAGTATAATGATAACAAACACCTCCTCCAGCTTTAACCTCTGAGGTGCGTAGCTTCTTTCCTGCAGCCGTTTACTGTACGAGATCAAACAAAGTGAAAGATAAACACATGAAGCTCTTGAAGAATAAAAACGCATTCAGAATTCCACGCCATCAATCCGCTCAGTAAACTCGTCAGTGTTTGAGAAGGTCACACACGTGCAGGACCACACATCGGCAAACACACAATCCCTCCCTGCCTCTGTGTGAGTTATAGCTGGAGACGAGTCAACATCAGGCACGTAACCAACACAAAAAGACACACAAGAGGGAAATGGGTCAGTGTGCGTATGCAGCACAACAGCACGCTGACATTTCAGAGGGCGGCCGACTAAATGCAGGTCTCTGGCTTTGAAATGAAGGTCACGGCAGCAGTTTGTGTGTGTGTGTGTGTGTGTGTGTGTGTGTGTGTGCGTCAGCACCAGTGCCAAACTGGTATTAAGATGTGGCCGAGGAGCCTCTGAAGCTTTTAAATGTCCTCTCATGGCAGCGTCCAATCTTCCACTGATGGAAGTGATGGACTGATAAGACGACATCAGACCTTTGCACATGTGTGAGGCTGAAATCAGATCTGGAGGATTTTTTTCCAAACCCTGACATCTCGATCACTTCAGAAACCAGAAAACAGACGAGAGACACCAAGAGAAATTCTAAATGTCTCCGGTCAAGAAGAGGGAATAACTGAGGCTGCTTTGAATTTGAATCTTGATTCTTATCTGATACGTCTGAGAGGAGATAAGAGAGGGAGGGAGGGAGGGAGGGAGGAGAGAGGAGAGAGGAGAGAGGAGAGAGGAGAGAGGAGAGAGGAGAGAGGAGAGAGGGGAGAGGAGAGAGGAAGGAAGGATTCAAGAGGAGGAGAGAGGAGAGAGGGGAGAGGAGAGAGGAGAGAGGAGAGAGGAGAGAGGAGAGAGGAGAGAGGAGAGAGGACAGAGGAGAGAGGAGAGAGGAGAGAGGAGAGAGGAGAGAGGAAGGAAGGAAGGATTCAAGAAGAGGAGAGAGGAGAGAGGAGAGAGGAGAGAGGAGAGAGGGGAGAGGAGAGAGGAAGGAAGGATTCAAGAGGAGGAGAGAGGAGAGAGGGGAGAGGAGAGAGGAGAGAGGACAGAGGAGAGAGGAGAGAGGAGAGAGGAGAGAGGAGAGAGGAAGGAAGGAAGGATTCAAGAAGAGGAGAGAGGAGAGAGGAGAGAGGAGAGAGGAGAGAGGAGAGAGGAGAGAGGAGAGAGGAGAGAGGAGAGAGGAGAGAGGAGAGAGGAGAGAGGAGAGAGGAGAGAGGAGAGAGGAGAGAGGAGAGAGGAAGGAAGGATTCAAGAAGAGGAGAGAGGAGAGAGGAGAGAGGAGAGAGGAGAGAGGAGAGAGGAAGGAAGGATTCAAGAAGAGGAGAGAGGAGAGAGGAGAGAGGAGAGAGGAGAGAGGAGAGAGGAGAGAGGAGAGAGGAAGGAATCAAGAAGAGGAGAGAGGAGAGAGGAGAGAGAAGTGAGGAGAGAGGGAGGATGACAGAGGGAGGGAGGGAGGGAGAGAGGGAGGGAGGAGAGGGACAGAGAGTTAAGATGAGTGGGCGTTGGCTTATCACAGTGTACTAAACCCACGAGTGTATCAGTGACTCCGGCTCTGGTTCTGGCTCTGGTTCTGGTTCTGGTTCTGGTTCTGGTTCTGGTTCTGGTTCTGGTTCTGGTTCAGGCCCCGGAGCCGAGCTACAGCATGTCTCCTTTTGGGCTCATTGTGTAGGAGTGTGTGTGGCGTCACTGAACAAAAGAAGAAGTGTGTGTGTGTGTGTGTGTGTGTGTGTGTGTGTGTGTGTGTGTGTCAAGTCCACATGCTGCGACCACAACCACGGCCAAGACCTCCGAGAACAGATGTCTGAGATGATCAGTCGTATCTGTGGAGAGGAGAGCTGCTCCTCTTCCTCTTTCTTCCTCTCTTTCCTCTCCCACCTTCCAGGTCCCGGCTGTCGGAGACATTTTGGATCATTTCTCTTAATAAAATGATCAAAATGGTTTTCTCACATGTGTTACGTCATGTTTCATTTCATTTTTCTGCTTTTCCAATCCCTCTTTCCTGCTGTTTGTCTCTCTTTTTCACCTATTTTCTTTATCTCCATCCATCCATCCATCATTCTCCTCCTCTTTGCCTCAATCATGGCTTCAACACGTTTGCGATCCACAGGAGATGTAATTAGTCTGTGACCTCCCTTTAAGTGGGGGAGGTAGATGGAGGGAGTGTGTGTGTGTGTGTGTGTGTGTGTGTGTGTGTGTGTGTGTGTGGGAGAAAGCGAGTTAGTGCGACAAAGGGCAGAGTGAAAGAGAGTAAAGAAAATGTAAGGACCAAGGTTGGGAGAATAGTGGAGTCTTTCATTTCATAAATGTTATCTTTCTGAATCCAATCCCGATTACACAACCACAGACACACACACACACTACAGACTATTTATTATAAAGTAAGTTCCATCGAACATCGTCTCTCGTTCTTCTTCCAACAAACAGACACGAGGACGATGTTGTTTCCACAGCTGATGTTTGTCGAACCAATCACCTCCCACTGGGACGTGTAAGCATCCAATCACGGAGAGTGTGTCTTACAATAAAACCTTATTCTTCAGTGGAAATTGCACACACTGCTTTTTTACACACACACACGCATACACAAACAACACACACACACCGCTCTGTCAGCCTAGACAAGCTAATAATCCCAGATAAGAGAGTGGAGACAGGTCTTTTCATTAACGGCATCGGCTCGCCAACAAAGGCTGGCTGACAGGATGAAGCACAAACACACACACACACACACACACTGTACACACACACACACACTGTACACACACACACACACACTGTAGACACACACACTGTACACACACACACCCACACAGGATAAAGTTATTTGAAGGTGCAGTGTTTGAGCGGACTATAGACAAACAGTGCTCTAACAGAAATACAGTTTCAAAGACAGTAACAGCAGCAAATGAGGATCTTTGTTTGTCCAGGTAACAACTCACGATGCTTCTCTGCTTCCATTCAAACAAACAGCTTCGTCCTGATTTAACTGTGATTTGCTCCTTTAATATAGATTGTTTTCCTGCTTGAGAGATTCATGACAGTTTCCTCAATATTCTGATAGCTGTGAGAAATAAGCCAGACACAGTTTTCTGGAATAATTATTAATCAGCCTATACTTCCAAACCTCCTGTATGTTACGTGGTTGCTAAGCAATCATCCACTGGAGGACACACAGAGTTGTGAGTCCCTGACTGACTGGAGATGATGTTCAGCAGAAGCAGCTGAAGTAACAACACACACACACACACACACACACACACACACACACACACACACACACACACACACACACAGTCACTTTCAATATAATATCTGGTCAGTGTTGGTCTGCATCAAACCATCAAACCAAGCCAGTTAAACACACACACACACACACACACAGACACACACACAGACACACACAGGCCTTACCTGCGCTCACAGTGATGGCCTCTATGAACTGGTCTCTCCAGCTGTTGGTTCCCACCAGCAGAGCCAGGTTGGTCTTCTTGATCAGCTTGTCCACGGTGTTCTGAGGAAACACAAATCAGTTCAACATGAGACATCCGTTTATTCACCGAGCAACGAGATGCGATATGGTTTCATAACCTCACCTTTAATAACGACATGTCGATAATAATAAATATAAAACCTCCTCACATGAGATCGTAGGTGAAATGCATCTTATTCCACTCAGGGCCACACACACACACACACACACACACACACACACACAATCACACACACGCTCTGGTCCAACTCATCTCTGAAGCTATTTGTGTGAAATAATCATATTGCAATTTAATTTATGAACTGAACCATTGTATCAGAGCCATTTCTATGCATTTGCCAAAATCCATCCACAAACTATTCAATCTCCACAAACTGCTTTGAATGTTTGGCTGCAAAGAATTTATCATGAGGTGAATTTAAAATAACTTTTCAGAATGAATGAAGAGTTCCATTCATCTACTGGAGGTTCCTTCTCTTCCTCTTCTTCATCCTAACCTCCCTCGCTGATCCCTCAAATCCTCATTCCTCGTTTCCTTTCCTGTCTCCTTCACTCCCAGTAATTGAGTGTCTTTGTTGTTTTCTTCAAAAGAAACTATGAGAGATTGAGATAACACACACACACACTCTGTCGTGTACACACACACAGACACACACTCACACACACTCTGTAATTAGTGAAGCGGAGGGGATTGCTCCTCTTCTTCTTCTCTGCACTTCAGAGGGAACTGGGTCTCATGTGTTGAGTGGAGCTCGGGGGTGTAACCACGTCTCTGTGCTGCTTCTCTCTTCCTCCTGAACCTGGAGAGTTGAGTTAACTCTCCTCTTCCTCTTCCTCTTCTTCTTCTTCTTCTTCTTCTTCTTCTTCTTCTTCTTCTTCTTCTTCTTCTTCTTCTTCTTCTTCTTCTTCTTCTTCTTCTTCTTCTTCTTCTTCTTCTTCTTCTTCTTCTTCTTCTTCTTCTTCTTCTTCTTCTTCTTCTTCTTCTTCTTCTTCTTCTCCCTGACTCCCTGACTCCATCCCTTCAGACTGGTGAGGGCGTGTTTCTGCAGTACAACCAGTATGTGGTGCTAACGTCCCCAGTGAAGACCCGGCTGAGGGACCGGATAAATACCCACAATCCAATGCACCAAGATAAATCTCCCTCTCTCCCTCCCCTGACGATCTGTCTGTCTCACTCGAGTGACATTTCCTCCGAGGACACGCCCCCCTCCCACGTCTCTGCTCCATAAGCAAATGATCATCCTTGTTGTTCGTGAAGCTCAAATTGTGTTGTTTTAATCCAGTGTGGGTCAATCAGGATGTAAACTTCAGGTGTGAGTGGGGAACAGACGCTGGTTCTGTCATCATCACGTCTTACACACAAAGACATGAGGACAACTTAAGACTCTTAAGACTCTTTAAATGTCAAATAAACACGTCGTAGTCAGAGGAGAATCCGTTTCCTTCTCTGACTTCATCACTGACAGAGACAGTGATCGACTTATAACTCCTCTCAGTGTGTGTGTGTCTGTGTGTGTGTGTGTCTGTGTGTGTGTGTGTGTGTGTGTCTCTGTCTAATAACCCTCTGGTGTATTCAGACCTAATGTGAGGTGAATTTTAGAAGCAGAGCATTTCTAAGTCGGTGGAAAGACGGTGATTGAGGAGAATTGGCTCTGAGAGCCGTGAACTCCAGCAAAGACGTGAACTCCAGCAAAGATGTGAACGTGTGAGATGAAAATGAGGCGTTACAACTCGACACACACAGACACACACACACACACACACACTCCATGTAAACCACCACTCAGGTGTCAGATAATGACGAGACCTGCTGTAAAATTCAATTGAGACAGAATTGAATTTTACTTTGAAAGGAAAAGGTTCAACTTCATAGAGCCACATTTATGTATTTAACATAAATTCTCTGTTTCTCCCTCAATCTGTTATATCAGACTCTCACAGCGCTACACACACACACACACAGACACACACACACACACACACACACACACACACACACACACACCAACTTTATTGAACAAAACTACTTGACAAAGTGCAGCGTCCTGTCAAGTGGCGAGCTATTACTGGGTGTTATTAACTGTCTGTCTACAGAGTGTGTAGGTGGAGCAGCAGCAAGGAACATGCATTAACACACACACACTCACACATACACACACTCAGACACACACACTGTAGCGCTGGTGGTAATTACTGTACATCTACGCTGATCTTAAGAGACTGCGTGGGAGAGAGAGGAAAAGCGAGGAGACGACACACAACAATTACACAATCATGTACCAGGAAGCCTGCGAGTGTGTAATGTGTAATAGGAGGTGGTTTTGTGTTGTTGTGTTGTTTTAATTTCTGCATCAGTAACATGCAAATTAAAGCTTATTATCAGTAAAAGCTGATTTTGTTTGGGGAAAGAAATCGTGCTATTGTTGGGTCGTTATTTATTCAGAGTTTCAGGAGCGTTAATAAGATCCTGGTCACACTAATGATCTCATCAACACACAAACAGTTTTTTTAAATATCCACAGTTATGAAACCAAGGTGTAAAAGTGTCATTAAAATACATAAACAATAAGACTTTAACATGAATACGCCTGCACTTTGCTCTGTCATGGTGGATCCAGCTCAGCTCAGCGTCTCTCACCTTGAACTCGTACGACTCCTCGATGATGATCTCCAGCTTCACGTGGTCGCCCAGCATGGGCCGGCCCATCTCAGCGATGCGCCGCTCTTCATCGTCCTGTCCTGTCAGCGCCTCTTCCTCCTCCTCCTCCTCCGGCTTCGGCTTGTCTTCTGAAAACACAACACACAGCGGCGTGACCACGGGAGAGAGCGTCCGGACGGGCGGCTCCAGGTGAGGCTGGAGGTCTGAGATCTAATTGGACTGAAACTCCAGCAGAGAAACCGTCAGTGTTTCCAGAGCTGAAGCTTCTTTGAGGATTTGAACGTCAGAGGACATGAAACGTGAGAAGCTGACAGAGCTGGTTAACTGGAGATGATCAGTGAGAGTGTGTGTGTGTGTGTGTGTGTGGGTGTGTGTGTGTGTGTGTGTGTGTGTGTGTGTGTCTGTGTGTGTGTGTGTGTGTGTCTTGTTACATTTGATCAAAGTCCTGCTGGGACGTTAGTTCTACATGTGGAGCCGATCCGTCCTGCTGGGACAGTAACTGTCAATTTGAGTCCAGCACCGTGGACCCAGCAGTGTGGGTACATTTTTAATTTTCATGTGTAGTGACAGTAACACATCTGCCCACTGTAGTTTTATAACCTTAGTATTACAGTGCTGAGACCCCCCCCACTTCTTTATTAAATATAATAAAAACTAACCACTGGTGTTTGAGACACCAGATTTTGACTGATTGTATTTGGACATCAACACAGTGGATTATTAAACTGAACAGATTAATTAAAATCAATGTCAAGTAGAGTTTGTGTATAAAGATCAGGGGGTGGAGCCTCAGCAAGTCCCGCCCACACATGCGTTCGACCAATCGTAAGTCAGTCTCAGCTGTCAATCAATACGTTTCACACTGTTTGTAATGTAAAAAATAACTAAATAAAACCAAATTTACCAGAAACATGAAACTTCTGTGATAACATTCACCTTAAATTACAGTAAACTTAAATTTGATGTGTAATTTGTCTTTTAATTTTGGCCCAAGTCCCATCCACTAACACGGTGGAGGCGGGGTTTAGATTCTGTACTGCAGCCAGCCACCAGGTGGCGATCTACACGCTTTGGCTTTACTTTTGAAGAGCTGACATCTTTAAGTAAAGTCTCTGGTTAAAAGATGAAATGATGAAATGAAAAAACAAAAGATGAGATTTTTTAATTCTGACGTTTGGCACCTGGTGAATTAATCTGTCAAGTTATTTAAATTCAGTTTACACAGTTCAATCATTTCCACGAGTAATAAAATGTGTTATAATAAAATATACTTCCAGTTCCTCCATCACCTCATATCCCTCTATCTGCCACAGCCCCCCCCTCCTCTTTTCTTCTTCTCTTCATTTCTTTATGGTGTGTGTCTGTGTGTGTGTGTGTGTCTGTGTGTCTGTGTGTGTGTGAGTCCATGATTGAAATTCACTGTTGAGTGTGAACTCGCTGCCGGGATCAAAGAGAGAGCGAGTGAGAGCGAGAAAGGCCGAGATCAAAATTTCCATTGGGGGGGGGGGGCGGGTGGTTATCCATGCTATTGCCTTTCATTACAGTGCAATGCATTGTGGGTCTGCACCAGTTCATTGGTCATTTGTTCCCCTCAGTTGAGTTACTTTGTGGAGCTTATGGGTCACACACACACACACACACAGACACACACACACACACACACACACACACGCACACACACACACACACACACTCACACACACACACTCACACACACACACAAGTAATGTAGGTGAGACGTTGTTAAGACGAGTCGATAATAACTCCAGCTGATATTAAACAGCAGCTTTTTCCCTTCTATTGAATAAATGTTTGATTTTCATATTTTCAAACCATACACTGTAAATAAAGATGGACGACTAACGGCTCCCCGGAGGTTAAGCCAAATTATAAATATATAAAACATAGATCACACATAGAGTTCGATGTAAATTTGATCTAAAGAGTGAAACCTGTTTTCAGCTTCAGGTCCAGTAGCACTGAGCTGCTGCTGTGAACCGGTTCATTCATTCACTGATACAACCACAGTGAGAAGCTACTTCCTGTTGTGTGTTTTACAAACCGCACACACATGTTCACTCAGACCGACTGCTGGGAATCGCACATCGCTCGCCCTTCAACACTCTCGTTCACCTCACTCCAATTAACACTGACTGGGACTCGCACACCAGCAGCACACAGCCCATTACACACCATGTAATTGTGATTTAATGATCTCCATTAACAGCCTGCACCAAACCTCACGTGGGAGGAAGACGACCCGGCAGTGGGCTTGTTAGCTACACCCCCCCCGTGTGTGTGTGCATATGTGTGTGATTGTGTGTGTTGGACTATCACGTTCATCCCCTGGTGGCTGCCTGCAGTGCTGGTCATAAACCACTCCTCCTCCGGGTTAGTGGTCGGGACATGGACACGTTCAAGATGGTTTCTGTTGTTTTCTTGTTTTCAAATCTGGTTTTAAAATTCCATATTTGATGCTATAAACCTGGTGACACATCGACACCGTGGGTTCGATCCCCGGATTGCTTTGCATTACTGAGGACTTTGTTTAATGGAGCAGATGATGTCTGTCCAACACTGATCCAGCTTTAGTACAGCTCCAAAGAATGCTGCTGGTATAATTGTTTTGAAACCACAAATCTTTCTTTTTTGTTTTTGTTTTAGTTTTTTCCTTAAAAATGTTATTATTACTTTCAATCGATGCTTTGCAAAAGAGTTTATATCTGTAAAACGAAGCATCGTTTTTTCCTGAAGTGGGAAAAAGTCAATGTTGTAAAAGGTCATTGAATGCACTGGACCTCATTAGTGTTATAGATGAAGGTTACTTACAGATTATTGTGTCAGAGCATTTTCAGAGAATTGAATTTCAAATAATGGTTTGTTATTTGTATTTTTTTTGATGAGGATCTGAAATTAAAGTTCTTATTGTACAGTATAATACATGTATATATGTTATTAAAAAAATAAAATCTAAAAAAATAAACTTTGCAGACTCTGGCTCCAAAAGGACGAGATGGTCGCGTGCGGATGTGGAACGTTCTGGTCGTCCATCTTAATGTTCAGACTCAGAACTGCTCACGGGTACAGACCTCACCTTTCAAAGGGTCAAAGGTCGGACCGAGGCCTTTAGTTGTGATGGTTAATGTTACATCACGGAGCTGAAGAGTGTGTGTGTGTGTGTGTGTGTGTAAATGGACCTGACAGAGGTTGAAGGTCACGAGGGAAGAAGCTGGATCCCGTCGGTCCCTGAACCATTTATCATCCTGATTGTTTCTGCTGAACTTCTCTCCTTTGCAGCTCAGTTCATATCCAGAGAATCTGCTTTTATATCAGGCCTGTTTTTAAAAAGGAAAAACTGTACGCTGTGGTTTTGTATCATAACCTTGCTCAATC
>NC_083650.1:25631735-25644235 GCF_963576545.1 Limanda limanda
GTCTCCGTGCGTCAGGTCTGTGTGAGCAGAGCTGATTTACTGAGAACAGTAAAACACGAACGTAGAACTAGTGTCACTAGAGCTGCTCTCAGAGAAGCACTGGAAACAAGAAGACGCCGACAGAGACTTTTTACCTTTTCAAACTTTGATATATCAACTGTAAGGACACAAAGAAAAACCTCAAACTAAAACTAATGATTCAAATACTTTTGACATATAAAGTAAATGATTGTATCCATGATCTCCTCAGTTTTCAATATTAATAAATGATGCTTCACTTTAATTTAGTTTTTCTTTGTCATCTACAAATAAGATTTGATATTATTGTGTTTATCTGAAGCTGCAACGACCTGAGAGAGACTCACAACAGCTCATAAAACCAGTCATTAAACACACACAGTAGCCCCGTGTGTGTGTGTGTGTGTGTGTGTGTGTGTGTGTGTGTGTGTATGTGTGTGTGTGTGTCTGAGTGTGTGTGTGATTCCCGGAGGTGTGTTTGATCTCCTGACTGTGATCACGTGATGTCCAGCCCTTATCTTTGATCCCATCATCACTAAAAACACTGCTGATGGCTGCTAGATATAAACTGCTGTGTGTGTGTGTGTGTGTGTGTGAGTGTGTGTGTGTTTGTGTGTGTGTGAGAGTTTAAATCAAAGTGTTTTCTTTTCTGATTCATTTTTTCAACATAAGCGGCAGTTTGCTTTAAAATTGACCAAACTATTATGTTATTGATCTAAATGCACACGTCTGTATGTGTGTGTGTCTGAATGGTTGTGTGTGTGTGTGTGTGTCTGAATGTGTGTGTGTGAAAGCTAATGTATAACTATAAGAAGAGGAGGAGGATGAGTAGCTCCAACGAGATAATGGATAAACACAATGGAAACAGATGCACAGACACACATATAGACACACACATTAAACCTTACACACCCCAGTGAACACACACATCTTTAAACCTGATCACGCACTTTCACTGTCACTATGTGTGTATTTTTTCATTTAGATTAGAAACAAGTAAAATCATTTGAAAGAAAGAAAGAGACTTGAGAGTAAATCTGCTGCACAACATCTGGACCAACATCAACACACTATCAACACAACCAGGATCTGTAATAATTGGGGATGTTCATGGTCTGTTGTTGTTTAATGAATTGTTCGTGAAGTGGTTTTTAAATCATAATTTAATCAGCACATTTTAAATTGAATCTATTCTTAAATAATCGTCCATCATGTAGAATCAGCAGAGATTAGAGCTCGAGGTGTTTTTTAGGAAAGAGGAAACAGTTTTAATTTGGAAATCTTCCAGTCGTTGAACCTGAGTGACTCTGAAAGAGAAAGAGCTGAAACCAAAGAGCTTTGGTTTTCTTTGTTATAGTTATAAACTATAATTAAACTTAGGGAATTTAATTTGCGAGTCATGTTTTGTTTAATTGGAGCAGAAATGAGCTTTTATATTCCAATCCGAAGCAGATGATGCCTCTTGGTAACAGCACTTCAGTTTTTATTATTATGTCTTTGATGCAATTTGCCTGAAACTCTTCATCAACACAATGATATTTCTGTGCTGCTGGTTATTACTTCCTCGTTAGTATTATGGGTTACGAGTTTTCAGGAAGTGATCACAGCCACAGTGAACGTCCTCCAGCTGCATGGGGACAGCGTGAAGAGACATGTTCACCTGCAGGGAACAGAGGACGGGGGGGAAACGAGAGAAGAGGGCGGAGGAGAAGAAAGGAGAGGACAGGAGAGGACAGGTGTGAGTCCAATGAGCAGACGACTGAGGAGAAGCAAAGGAGGAAACCCAGAGAGGTGGAGAAAGGAGAAGGTCTCCGGTGTGTTCGGCCTGAATCCAGAATCAACAGGAGGAGACGCTCTGAGACATGTCCCCTGAGACGTGTGATGTGTCCTCATGGACCCTCAGCTTTATGTTTGGTGCTTTATTAAATTATGATTCATGTTAGCACAGCGTCTCACCCACCTGTCCACGCTCCCTGACATCTAATATCTATAATCTATAATCTATAATCTATAATCTACAATCTGTAATCTATATGTATAAACGTACAAACTCTTATCCTAAATGTTCTGTTCTTATTTCGTGTGTGTGTGACCATGAATATTAAATCTTGAGCTGTGGATTATGGGTTAGATAGTTATTTTTACAGATTATATATATATATATATATATATATATATATATATATATATATATATATATATATATATATATATATATATACTGAATGATAATTAATTATAGATGCATCCGTGAACATGCACATCAGCATTAACCAGGATTAAATACTTCATGAGCGAGCTGCAGTGAGGGTGAATGTGTGTGTCAGTGATTTCTGGGCTCGGCCTGTTGACTCAGGATCCACTAGGGGGCGTGTTCTCTGTGCTGATTGGCTGTCACACCTGTCGACTCCTTCCTGCTGCGTCTCCATTGGGGGGTTTCGAGCAGAACGTAGAAGGACGACTGCTTATTGTACACCTCCCGGTCTAAGATCCTAACACTTAGGGTCTTCCTGTATGGGACACACACACACAAACACACAAACAAACACACACACACACACACAGAGGAGGGTGGTAAATGCATGCAATGGTAAACAAAACAACACGGCATTATGTCCACAAAAACACACACACACAGACACACACAGGAAGTGGAGGGGCGGGCGTGGTGAGATGATCCACAAGCTGCTGCATGTTCCAGGAGACGTCAGGAGGAGCAGGAGAAAGAGATCATCTCCTCCTGAGCGCCCCCTGGTGTCCAGAGCACGCAGCCTCCTGACCTTTGGTGTCGCTGCCGCCCAGCAGGCGCGGCTCGCCGATCTCGATGTAGAAGGTTTTGTTCTTCTCGTACTCCTCGTCGTCGATGACTCTCACCTTGATGGTTTTACTGAGGAGGAGGAAGAGGAGGAGGAGGAGGAGGAAGAGGAAAAGGGAAGAAGAGAAGAAAGTGAGGACAGGACGGACCAAGAGGAAACAAGAGAAGAGCAGCAGCTGGTTTTCCCACAACACGTTTTCCTTTCCCAGATTGAATGTCTGGTTCTCAGGTCATATTAAAAAACTGATTTCACTCCTTCACTCGAGGAGAATATGTTTTTTTTTTGTCTTGTGGGAAATCAGGACAATTCATCGTCAATTCAGCCAATCCAAGAATTCAGTTTTAATAAAGCTAATAAACTGTGTCTTGGTTCACATTTCGGCTGAATTGACCATGAACTGAACAAACTGTTGAAAAGATCAGCAAACAGACAAGTCAGGAATCTGAGAAGGAAAAGAAATCTGTCCCGACCGGAAGCAGAGAAAATAAGAATGAAGGAAGAAGTGATGATGAAATCTGCTGCTGCAATAATTAATAACCTCAGCACATTATCGCTCTCAACCAGACGCAGAGAAGACAGTCACGTGACCAGCTCTGGTTTGTGGTTCAGCCCGAGAGAAACGGGTCTGAAACCAGCTCCATGAGAAACGACACATAGAGAACAACAGCTCGACCCTCAGAGCCCAATGAAATATGAAATATGAAATATGAAGATCAGCAAAACACTGAACTGACGATGGAATAAACCAACTTCTCTCTCTGAAGTTTTCACCAACAACCAAACCCATGAGGTGTAGAGACAGAAACTAATCCTCCAGTAAGAGTGTGTGTTTGTGTGTGTGTGTGTGTGTGTGTGTGTGTGTGATTGTTGTCACAGTTGTCCTTTGTCATATTTGGCAGGAAAGCTACTATTTAAGGTCACAGGGCAATGGAGCGGGACATGGTGTGTGTGTGTGTGTGTGTGTGTGTGTGTGTGTGTGTGTGTGTGTGTGTGTGTGTGTTTGTGTGTCAGTGCCCAAAGGATATATGCACGTGTGTGTGTGTCTGTTTATCTTGTGATTCCAGTTTGGAACAAAACCTGATTTCTGATCCAAATCCACTACAGGCAATCGCAAAGACAGCTGCAGAGAGACAACTCATAATCTGGCCTAGAGGCCGGGAAACACACACACACACACACTTACAAACACACACACACACACAAACACACACACACACACACACACACACACACACACACACACACACACACACACACACACACACACAAACCATTATCTCTAATCACAGGCCTGCAACCTGCCTTGAATCATCAGATATCTTATATCATGAATCCACTGTTTACGTAAATGGACGGATCCGGGAAGTGAAGCCAACGTGGAACAGCCTGAAACCTGCATTCTCCTGAACGACCAGCGGAGGGCGACTCTAACTGATAGCTTAGTTTTTACAGAAGTCTCTGAGAAAATAATTCCACTTCTCATTTGATATTTAACGTCAGTAAACAATTTCCTAACGAGTTTATCGTCTCACTGTGTTCTTTCAAGTCTTCTGCAACGAAGCATGTGTCAGGCTCCGCCCCCTTCTCCTTAAAAAAACCCAAGATGAGGACGGACAAGAACAAAAGTATAATTTTGTGTCATAAGTAAAAATCATGGATGAATATTGACTATATATTGAGTCAAATGCATAAATGTAGATCATAACAAAGTGTAACAATTATATTTCAGTTGTTTTTGAGTAAATCTGAATTCGTACTTTCCACCACAGACACACACAAACAGATTTGGCCACAGCACACAGCAGCCTGATGATGATGTAATGTTACCCCAGAGAATCACAGGTTAATCTTTCCGCTGTACAACACAGACACAGCAGAGATTAAACCATTAATATGTGAAATACAAACGTTGATATGAGGGGTTAACTCATTACAGGGATTAGCCCGTTTATCAGAGTCTCATACGAGCAGATGGAGCCGAGCTTCACCCTCTGGCCCGAGGACGCTAACGACCAACAGACTGTCAGTGAAGTCACGCTGGAGTGGGGGGGGATCGGGAGGAGGAAGGTTTATTATATTAAGACGGTGAGGACTGCTCCGTTCCAAATGAGGACGCAGGGACTTTATGAGTTCTTCTGAATTATCGACTTGTTCGAGATAAACAAAGTCTGTGTCTCGTGTTTACCAAGCTGCTGATTGGCTGCTCCTGTGAGAGCGACTTCATGCTGAGTCGCTACCTGCAGATCTTCACTCCCACACGAGCTCTCGTTAACAATCCAGCCTCCACCAGCCTGAGCTGAGGAGCTTCAGGCTGACAACAGGAAACCGAGTTGTGTTAAAAGACACAAACACCAGAGACTCGTCCACGACACGGACATCTTCAGACGACCGATCACTTCGGCAGGAATCCGTCCACACGGCAGATTCCAACAGGACGACTCAGCATTAAAAAACACAGAAGAAGCCAGAGCATCATGTCCGTCCGGCTGTGGGACGAGTTCCCTTCAAACAAATCCAGGAAACCAGCTGAAGAACAAAGGTTCTGGGTCATTGACCTGATTCATCAGTGTGGGACATTTGAAGCAGTGATGTTATCTGCTCATTTAGTTAAGTCTGCCACCAAAGAAAATCATGTTTCATATGATGAAAGATATATTTTGAGTATTTCCACAGTTTCAACTCTGGCCTAATTCTCCTGTAAACAAATGAATAAACTTGTACTGAGGATAAGAAGGTGTAGGGTTGAAAATGTAATTCTGCAGAGTTAAGAAGAGTTTTCAGGTTGAACATGAGTGTGTGACTCCAAAAGAATCTCTGTCAAAGCAAGAGAATAAAAACTGATTTGACTCGTTGGTCTTTCCTCTCCCTGAGTTCAGGAATGATGACTCTTCTGTTAAAGCTGGCAAACACCACAGATGACCAACTCACTGGAAAAACACACACAACACACACACACACACACACACACACACACACACACACACACACACACACAACACACACACACACACATAGTTTCACACACTCGTCAAACACGCTTTTCCAGACTGTGCCACGATGCAGAGATTATTTATCCATGATGGATTCATCATCTTTGTTTCAACCCTCATCTCCCTCTGTTGTTTCACACATACACACTCACTTAAATATGTGAACACGCACACGCACACACACACACACTCACACACACACACAAACACACACACTTCCCTCCACATGACAAACATGCTGGCTGTACAGTGCGCTGTCCGGTTGCCACGGCAACGCAATGTTTGGGTTCACCAACAGGGGCGGGGAAGATTGTTTCCAGACCAATGATCAATGTGTGTGTGTGTGTGTGTGTGTGTGTGTGAGTAAAGGTTCACATACTGCACACACTTTAATGAATTGTGTGTGTAAGTGTGTGTGTGTGTATGTGTGTGTGTGTGTGTGTAGACAGTAGCCTAGATTGTTTGCAGTAAGCGTTGGCTCTTTGTGTGTCTGTGTTAAATTACATGTTAATATACTGTGCGCACACACACACACAGACACACACACACACACACACACACACACACACACACACACACACACACACACACACACAGTCTGACCTGTGACAGCGACACATTGAATGTGAAATGTACACACGCGTGTTTGAGCCTCTATACTCGTGAGGACCTCTCCATTTCTCAGTCCTGTAGAAAGGTGTCACTGGTCCCCACAGGGATGGAAACACCTCTGCACACACACACACTCAGACAGAAGTTGTATCACACTTGTGTGTCAGCGTTCACGAGTGTATCGCACCAGCACGCTCTCACGCCCACACACACACACACACACACTCTCACACAGTGTGTGGACATCTGTCTCCACAGAGACGTCCTCCATCTGACTTTAAAACACCAGAGAGCGTTTCTAAAACATCTCAGTGAAGCTTCCTCTGGCTGGAAGACGCCCGGAGGAGGAGAGATAACGGAACGAGTTCAGTGGATTATACACAAACAGCTCCAGGCACGGGGGGGGGGGGGGGGGTCGTCCGGTGGGCGCCGGCGGCTGACCTCTGTTCACGTCGGTGACCTTCACTTTTCCTTTTGGCCGATCACGCTTGTTCGTGTTTGGTTTTCTGTCGTCATGATTTTCCACGTTCGCCTCCACAATAAACAAATGATTCTGCAGGTTTCTGGCCCCCCCCCTGATATTAGGGTCCAGAAGTCCCTGTTGTTCCGTAATAACACTTATCCATAATCCATAAACAGTTTATCTCCTTGAGGGAGCGTTACGAGTGGAAACCGGCCGGGGGGGAGATATGTGGCAACACTTGGAAGTTGTGTAAACTAATATGTTTTAAATATGTCACAACTCTCTGCAGCAGCTGGATCAAACTTTAACATCAAGTTTCCAGGTGAGAAGTCATTTATTAAATCAGACTCATATGAGGTCGGCTTGACCTTTAACCTCTGACCTCTGAAATCCCATCAGTTCAAGTGACAACAGAGCAAAATTTGAAGAAATTCCATAAAGACAGATTTGATATATCAAGTTCATGGGTCCCAAACAAAATTGAACACCCACCAAAATAAATCACTTATTGAGTCAAAATTACATTTTTCCCAAATTTGAAATAATTATTTTATGCATTTGTAAACATAATACCGCCGGAGATAAATGTCTTTAGCTTCTTTATTTTCATCACTAATACTTTGGTTTAATTTCTGAATTCTGCAGATTCTTAAATCAACTGCAACTGTGAGAGAATTTCAGAATAAAAGTCCCTTTGAACGCTTATTGTTTCTGTTGAATTTGTTCTTTATCTGTTTGAACGTGTTCTGTTTCTGGTATCCAGCAGAGAAAACATAGTTACAAAGTGTGTAGTTACATGGCACACACACACAGACACACACACACACACACACACACACACACACACACACACACACACACACACACACACACACACACACACACACAGGAAGCAGCCGGTCACTCCTCTGCCTTAGAGACGTATTTGGATTGGAAAATTAAAGTTTGGGAACCAGTGCTTTATTTTCGGTTTGAGAGAGAAAAATGTTGCCGCTCTGTTTGTGTGTGTGTGTGTGTGTGTGTGTGTGCAAATGTGACTGTAACACTAACATGTTGTGCGCTGCAAAGAAATGTGTGTGTGTCTGTGTGTGCGCGTGTGTAGCCTTTCAGAGTGCGAGCGGGTGTGTTTGTGGGGAACAGATTGCTGGTGGGTGGACTTTGGTCACAGACTAAACAGAAGAAGTGTGTGTGTTTGTGTTTTGGCAGCTTTCACTTGAAGAGTCACTGCTCAACATACAGAGAACAAGTGTGTGTGTGTGTGTGTGTGTGTGTGTGTGTGTGTGTTTGTGTGTGTGTGTGCTGTTTACGCAGTGGTTTTATAAGACAAAGCTGATAATGATGTTGGCCACAGTTGGAAACCACAACAATAGACCGACCGCCGCAGCCAGGCCTCTTTAATAAGCTCCACTAGGCTCAATAATACACATAATCCTGACTTTATGGAGGCTAATGGGAACACACACAGACACACACAGACACACACAGACACACACACACACTCTGTCTCTCTGCCTGTGGATCTCATATCTTCATATGAAGATAAAGATGTTTGCTCTGCCACTGAATGACTTTATGACTGAACCTTTAACGTCTGGTTCCCTGAAGCTTCTGATTCCCGAACACGCATCAAACCCTGTGAAGCTGTTTGATGTGAAACCTGACGACAGGAAGACACACACACACACACACACACACACACACACACACACACACACACACACACACACACACACACAACAGCTGGAGAGTTCAGATGGGATGAGAGACGCCTCGGGCAGAGACGAGCTCCGTCTGAATCTGAATGAAACCGAGGTTGTTTGTAATGTAAAGTGTCAAAATGTCATCTCATCTCTCAGAGTTCAGGGTGTGAGGTTCAGCTGAAAAGGATCTATGGGTAGAAACTGAATATTAAATAATCCTGGTGATGTTTTCACTCGTGCGTTTCATCTGAATTGTATAAATTGTCGTTTTCTTTACTCTAGAATGAGCCTTTATATTTAAATACTTTATATTTACACCCGCAGCGAGTCCTCTCTACGGAGGCAGCCATGTTTGTGTCTGAGTTTCCTTGAATGCAACACACACGAAACGCACAACATCATCAGCATGTGACAACAACTCAACAGACGTGACAAAAGAAAAGGTCGAGAACTGAAATCCTTGTATTCTCAAATCATATTCAGTGTGAATGGAAATGTGGTTTCGGACGTTTTTAAATACTTGAGACTCAGGTTCATGACGACATCATGTTACTGGGCAGCGCCATGGGAAGCGTGTGTGTGTCTGTGTGTGTCTGTGTGTGTGTCTGTGTGTGTCCGACCCTCCTCTGTGTCATTTAAACTATTCTCTATCATCACAGGGAGTTTCCCTATCACCCCCCCACTCCCTCTCTCTAGAGTCTGTGGCTATCTCGCTCTCCTTCATTCCTATCTCCAGTATATCTTTAACCAAATAAGGAGTTTGGAAAACCTGGGGACTCCCTCAAACACACACACACACACACACACAGACACACACACACACACACACACTCACACACACAGACAGGGTAACACAGGAAATATCTCTGAAGATATAAATGGAACTAAAAACACATGTACTCTATATGAGTTTGTGTGTATGTATATGAGTGTGTGTGTGTGTGTGTGTCTGTGTGTCTCTGTGTGTGTGTGTTCTATGTAATAATAACTCTTCCCTGGAACTGACATGTAGCTGGGATCTCTAAGCGATTTCCTTTTTTGGGAACATGAGACTTCTGGACTCAGTTTCTGTTTCTATAAT
This sequence comes from Limanda limanda, assembly GCF_963576545.1. Lineage (NCBI taxonomy): Eukaryota > Metazoa > Chordata > Actinopteri > Pleuronectiformes > Pleuronectidae > Limanda > Limanda limanda. The sequence goes on from NC_083650.1 coordinate 25,641,416, forward strand.
GTGTGTGAGGGAGAGTTCGACGTGAACAAGCTTCTTATTATTTCTGTGCACGACAGAAATACATAATGTTGATGAACTGGTTGCTTCCTGTGCACAGAGGCACTGGTTTGAGTCCAAGCAGCTGCTGCACTGGGACCTCACCTGGGAAGAGAAGGACTGATCACCACTGGAAACTTCCCAGTCCCACGAACCTCCTGCAGAACTCTGGGTTGAAGACTTGAATATTAATATGTGTGAATATGATTTGTCTGGGAGGCTGGTGAGGATTTACACTTCAAGACACTATTATATATTCATATGCACAGTGTGCACCTTGTGTGTACTTTTAATTAAATAATCGTTTGGGGATTAATGATGTGATTTCATATCAATGTGCAGGTTTATTCCAGCGCCGAGAGGGAAGCAGAAATCTGACAGAAAGACAGATATGAGACAGGGGGATGGACAGACTCATTAATGAAGTCTTTAGTTATTCCAGTCAGGATTAAGTGAGAGATTGGCGAGCTCAGCAGTTTACACACACGCACACACGCACACACACACAAAAACACACACACACACACAGCTGCCTATAATTTCAATTAGTGCAAAACCCCAGGGTTGGAGGTGATGGAGACGGGAGGAGGAGAGACCAAAGGGATATTTAACTGTAGTGCTTCTATCATGTTCTATAGGTACCAAACAACCACTAAGTAATGAGACTGAGGGGTGTGTGTGTGTGTGTGTGTGTGTGTGTCTGTGTGTGTGTGTCTGTGTGTGTGTGTCTGTGTGTGTCCTCATATGAGTGAGAGCGAGCAGCAGCTAAAGAGCAGCAGACCATCTGAATGCTAATCAGCTGGTTCTGCAGCTCCATCACTTCCAGGTCGTTTCCAGCTCGGCGCTGATGGAGAGAGACGCACAGTCGAGTGGACGGAAGAGCCTCTGGGGCGCGACTGGGCCGATCAGAAAGAGAAAACCCTCCCTCCTCACGATGATGTAATACTCTGGACCTTGACCCCCGACCTGAGGAATCAAGGCATCATGAGAAGTGAGTCACCAGGAGGAGGAGCTCTGCTGCAGGAGGAGGAGCTGATCAGACCTGATGTCAACGTTCACTCCTTCATTTCACGAGTCTAAATATAAATGTTTTCAATCAGTCACGACCGACAGGAAGGATGGAAAACACAGATTTACATGTGGTGCTTTACTACAGGATTATTTAATAGGTCTGTGCACGGTGATGAGACTGATAAACTCTGGTTGAGGTGAGACCACTAAACACAGGGAGACGTTGTGGTTTGTTGTTACAGAACAACACAACACCCACATTACAGTCGAACATCTTGGTCGCGAAAACCATCCCAGCTTTTATTAGTCTGTTTAATTCCATTTAAATTGTACCGACAGGTATTTTAAAATCTATTTCCGAAGAAAGTTCATCTTCTTAAAAGTCGTTATTTCAGGGAACACAAACTTCTCCCGTGCGTCTCTCAAGATTCTTCTTGTTCTTCTCTCATCGACGCAAACATAACGACGACAACAATCAGGGAAGAACCAGACAGCACAGATTCAAGTTTTGGTTTCTACAGTTTAACAGATGCACTCACATCAGTGTCAGAACACAGAACAGAGGATTTCACCTGAGACAGATGAGGAATGTGTCCATAAAGTCAAATATTTGATCCTTTGAAATCAGTGAATTCTGTAAAAGTCTGACTTCAAGAGTTTGAGCCTCATAAGAAGAGGATTGAGTGAATTATACTGTTATTAAAACTCCGATCACCAAACCTCCGAGACAGACGAGACGAGACAGACGAGACAGACGAGACGGACGAGACGGACGAGACAGACGAGACGGACGAGACGGACGAGACAGACGAGACGGACGAGGACATGAAGTCACTGAGGACGCTCGACTGTCACACGGGATCTAATCATCGGATCAGATCCTGGAACGCAGGCACAGAAATGTCAGGAGTTAATTCCTCTGAACCCAAACAGACGTCATGTGCAGGAGCAGATTCCAGGTGAGAAATTAATAAGTGTGGAAAAAAACATAATTCTTCAGTTAAAAAGAATATTTGTCCTGTAGCAATCTTTAACTTCTGTATCCGAGTATTTTTTCCTCTTCAGAAATCTTAATTTAAAACAGTGAGAATTAATGTCTGATAATTGATGCTATTAAATAGAAACCATGCTGTGCTCTTATTTTGAAAGCACAGAGGCATCCAGCAGAGAATATCTTGTTGAATCATTTACCAAATTAAAACGCTGCTGATTAGTATTTAATATTTCCCCTGTCGCAGTGAACATGAGCGACCTGCAGTTTGTCTGTCTTCCTGTCTTCCTGTCTTTCTGTCTTTCTGTCTTCCTGTCTTTGTGTCTACCTGTCTTCTGTCTTCTGTCTTCCTGCTCTTTCTGTCTTTCTGTCTTTCTGTCTTCCTGTCTTCCTGTCTTTCTGTCTACCTGTCTTCTGTCTTCCTGCTCTTCCTGTCTTCCTGTCTCTCTGTCTTTCTGTCTTTCTGTCTTCCTGTCTTTCTGTCTTCCTGTCTTCTGTCTTCTGTCTTCCTGTCTGTCTGTCTGTCTGTCTGTCTGTCTGTCTTCCTGTCTTTCTGTCTTTCTGTCTTCCTGTCTTCCTGCTCTTTCTGTCTTTCTGTCTGTCTGTCTTCCTGTCTGTCTGTCTGTCTTCCTGTCTTTCTGTCTTTCTGTCTTCCTGTCTTTCTGTCTTTCTGTCTTTCTGTCTTTCTGTCGTTCTGTCTTCCTGTCTGTCTGTATGTCTTCCTGTCTGTCTGTCTGTCTGTCTGTCTGTCTGTCTGTCTGTCTGTCTGTCTGTCTGTCTGT
>NC_083650.1:25649235-25676640 GCF_963576545.1 Limanda limanda
GACATCTAACGACTCCTGAGGAATCGTGAACCGACTGAACGATGACGGACGTGAACACGAGAAACCAGAAGCTGTGTGTGTGTGTGTGTGTGTGTGTCTGTGTGTGTGTGTGTGTGTGTGTGTGTGTGTGTGTGTGTGTGTGTGTCTGATCAGCACATGAACCTCGACAAAGTGAGTCAATACAAATAAAAGTGAATTCCAGTCTGAGCTTTATTCTCTTGACTGAATGTCAGAGAATCAGCTCCTGTATTGATCAGGGCTGTTCTACACATTCTCACATATTAATATTCATGAGTAGATAAATAAAAGTGTTTCATATTTAGTATAATTGTATTTTTGTATTTGTGGCAGTTGGTAAATTTGACAGTTTAGAATGTACAGATTTAGTTTAATAACTTTAAATCCACAGTTTATAAAACTTCCCCCCAGGAGCCTGGTCAGCACACAAACACACATACACACACACACACACACACACACACACACACACACACACACACACACAAACAAACACACACACACACTGCGTTTCCCTCTGAGAATGACTCACATCATCATTATGTGACAGTGACGAGAGCCGGATGTGACAAAGCACCGGCTTCCTCCCTGATGTCACCGGACACCTGTCAATCAATCCCAGACACACAGCAGGTAAAAAGGTCACGACCTCCCCACACACACACACACACACACACACACACACACACACACACACACACACACACACACACACACACACACAGCTGGAGCCATCAACAGTGACGCACAAGTTCAGGTCTGTCATTCAAACATGCTTCCTACATACAATGTGACACGTCCACCTTTTCACTTTTCATATCTGCACACGTCAGACGATAAATAACTAAACCTCATAATCAAATGTTGAGAAATTCAAAAGCTCTTATGATTCATGAATAATGCATGTGTGAACTTTTTAGAAGTGTGTAGGCAGGTGTTGAATCTCACATGAATATGGAAATCAACAACCTGTTTTTCTCAAATTTGAACCAAAGGTTAATGGTTTTTTATGTATTTGTTTGACTTGAAATGAGAGAAATATGGGTTGAAAAATGTGCTTTCTGAATTATTTATAACAAAATGAACAAACGGACAAATAGAGGGGAAACAGGGGTTGAAACATAACCTCCTTGGTGGAGACAATAATAAAATGCTGTCGGTATTTTACATTGAATTGAATTTACATTCAGATTAATGTGACTCAGATTTTCATCTAAGTATAAATGACATATGTTCAAATATCAGATGAAGTAAAACTATTGAAATCCAATCTGCTGCACGGAGCAGGGAGGACAGATTGAGACTGTGACTACATGTGTGTACAGTATGTACGCCGTGATATGTGATACGTGTTATATGTATGGGTGTGTGTCTATGAGTGTGTACGTGAGTGTGTGTGTGTCATTGTGTGAGACAGAGACTGCAGCACAAAGATTCAATGTGTGACCTTGCCTTGAAGGTAAACAACTCGTGACTTGGCAACTTCACTTCTCCCACTAAGACACACACACACACACACGCACAAACACACACACACACACACACACACACCAACACACCTCCCACTGCTGTGATTGTGTATTTTGCCTAGAAACACTGATTCTGCACCAGAACCTGAGGAGAGAGAACCACTGGTGTTGTTTCTGGAAAGTTCTCCTCTGAGAAGCAAACACAACATCTACAGCAGAGCAGTGAAAGTGAATCAGACAAACAGGTCTCTGCTTCCTCTGGTTTCCACCGGTCCACCGGTTCCTCTGGTTTCCACCGACTCTCACCACGACTTTATCTAACTCACGTTTCTTTCCTCGGTTCTGTTTCACTCTTTCTCGTCAGATAATTGGAGGAACGTGGAGACGTGAATCCTGAGGAAACAACCCTGACAAGACAATTCTCTCATTTCAGTGATTCACTGTGTTATTCGGAACATAAGTTCACTCAGAAACTACACATCATATCAATAAATAATGAGCACCCTGCTAATACAAGAAACTGCTTCTATAGATCACATCTTCAACGTGTGGAAAGTAACACAAAGATGTTCAGCAACAAATTTCCTTCTCTGCTGAACTGTCGGTGACCTCGTTCGACGATTAGAGCAAAACAAGGAGGAATATAACTCTGTCTTTATTGATGTTTATACTGCAGGTGCTGGCAAAACACTGTGTGTGTGTCAGTGTGTGTCTGTGTGTGTGTGTGTGTCAGTAACCAGTCTGTGCTTGTGTGTGTGTGTTCACAGTAATGCACCTCTAACCAGGAACAAAGCTTCAGAACTTCATGAAACGAGTGGAAGTCTGTAACTAAGTGTGTGGTTTACCTTTGTGTGTGTGTGTGTGTGTTTGTGTGTATGTGTGTGTGGGTGTGTGTACTTGTGTGCACGCGCAACCGACTGAGAAATTGTTTCCTCTCTGGTCTGCTTTATGTGCGACTCCATAATTATCGCCCCATCTGCTCCAGGAATTTAACTCTTCTCTCCCACATTCTCTCGTTTCACTCGCTAAATAAAAAGATTCCTAAACGCAGCCAGGAGGATTCTCTCAGTGACGCACACATTCACAGGAAACTGCTGCACAAACAGTCCCTGTTGACACAAAGAGGACACACACCCTGTGTAGTTTGTGGGAGACGTGTTGACGCACTGCTAACAGGTAAACTGCTGTTTATCATCAGAGGTTCAACTTACATTAAACACGTTTGAAGCTGTTTCATAGAAACGACTTTGAGTTTTTCAAATATCAGAGCTTTGATCTCCGGCCTCACACGACTCGTGGTTATACAAGGAACCTGCCACCAGGGGGCGCCACCTGTGAAGCACAACTTCTACGACGTAGGTTTGATGATGTCACAAACACATGAATTATATCAGTGATAAAACCACCATTTAAAAATCCAGATCCAGATCATACAGTTCACGATAGAGAGGATAAATCCTTTAAACAAACTAGAAGAAGCTGAATCCATAAACAAACTGCTGATGGGAAACATATCGTCCTTGGTGGAGAAAACTATATTTCCTACTGTAACTGTATATTTAAAAAGTCCCTATGTTCTGCAGGATGAGTCAGTAAACCAGTGAACTCCCAGTTCACCCTGAGCTCCAGACCAGAGTCAGATGGAGGAGACCAGTCACACGCTGTGGGAGCTGCAGTGAACAGGTGGATTCCCAGTGGGAGGAGAAGCTCCGCCCTCAGACCAGTCACACACTGTGGGAGCTGGAGGGAACAGGTGACTTCCCAGTGGGAGGAGAAGCTCCGCCCTCAGACCAGTCACACACTGTGGGAGCTGGAGGGAACAGGTGACTTCCCAGTGGGAGGAGAAGCTCCGCCCTCAGACCAGTCACACACTGAGGAGCTCTGGAAACCAACAGATCAACGATGCTGCTAATTGGCCGGAAAATTTCATTTGAGTGGAACCTGCTGAGCAGAGGACGACTGGTCTGCAGGTGAAAACGTGCACGAGCTGTTTTTAGTGCACGTGTGAGAACAGATGTTGAGCTGATTCCTTCATGGAAACTAAATCCGTGGAATAAAGATGTAAACAGCTCAAATATTACAAGCATCAATAATAAAGCATGTTTCCCTGATGCCAGTGAGAAGCCGGAGCTGTGACATCACAGTGATGGAGGAGCTGAGCTTTACATTCTCTCACACACACACACACACACACACACACACACACACACACACACACACTGTAAGGGTTTGTTTTCCAGGCAGCGTGGCACCGAGGGCTTCAAACCTCTCAGAATAGAACTGCTGAGGTTTCAGAGGTGCAACCTGAGGAGGATCTGGAGCCGAGTAATGGACCCGTGCGACTCTGCATCTACACAAACACACGCTTTCACGACAAAAATCATGTGCACGAGGTCAAGACAACTACACAGCACGGAAATAAAAACCACTGAGTCATCGTCACAAAGATCCTTTCAAAGTTGTGAATATCCGTATTTCTATATTTGTCAAATTGACGTTGATCCTTGGCCTGAATACCACAAAGAAGACCAGGAATATATCAATAATAAAACTTAATATGTCTGTCAAATGTTATATGATGAATAATGTGATTTATTTGAATTCTATCATATACATATTTAAAAGTAAGGATTTATTAAGCGTCCGTGGTGTTAAATAAAAGCATCATTCAGAATCCCTAAGGAACCTGAGTCCCGTGCACGTGCCTGCTCACGCTCGTCCTCACACTAACTACATGTCATCTGACCCAGTGGGCGTCGGCCTGCTGAGTGACAGATGTGTGACAGATGTGTCAGATCAGCTGCACGCGGCTCAGTCCAGGATCGATGTGGTTTTATGGGACCAGTGCTCAGGCTTCACTGGTGCAGGATCGATGAGTCCCAGTCTGGATCCAGTGAATCATGTTAGACACACACACACACTCCGGGTTTCTAACGGCCTGTTGGATTTCTCCAGTCTCTCCAAGTGACTGGAGAGCCAAGATGGCCGCCTGCCTCTCCCTCGGGACCCTGGCAATTGCAGACTATGGCAGCAAGACACACACGTGCACACACACAGACACACACACACACACTACAGTGAATATAGAGTACATCATGTACAACGTTTTGTAGAGATCAACCAGATCCTTCCACCGTTTGCAACTGAGACATTTCCCCAGATTTCCTGATTAGAGTAAGTTCTTATTTCAGAGCCTTTGATAGATTTATCTAATCGTCTGAAACAAGCATGTTGTGTTCATGTTGTTAAACAGATTGTCTGGAGCCAGGAGAGTGACACAAACCCTTTAACAGACAAACATGTGACCAGAGCTAGAACTACACACTGGTGGTGTCCTGTTAGGTAGATGTATACTTCACACTGCAAAGTCCCAAAGTCAAGCAGAGACGTGTATTGAATGTAATAATTCAGGTTGAGAGGTGGCGCTAGCGTCGAGAATTACAATAAACATAAGTAGAAAAAAGCCGATAAGACGTTAAATAAGTTTCTATAGTTTAACTGTGCTGATACAGGTGGAAATACAAAGTCCAGGAATCAGCTTCTGCATCAGGAGACAGAGACGATATCAACAGATGAAGACCTGAGTTTCCCTTCCTCTCACTGTGGAGGCTCCTGAGCGGCTGCAGGTCTGAACAGAGACTTCCTGAACTTGTAGAAACCTCCAGGTGCAGCTAGTGACAGCCTGACCCCGGCTGGGGGCGTGACCTCTGGTAAACAGCCGCCTGTGTTTACCCCCCCCCGCCCGACGCCGTTCTGCTGTCTCTGACTTTCACTGAGCTGGTTTCAGGTTGCACCAGGCAGGGAGAGAACTCACTGCTGTGGAATCCCTTCTCCTGATAATCTGATTCATTAAAGCAGTTTCATATCAGGACCTAATTAGACGATGCAGATGAAACACAAACAGGACAAAAGCTGCTCTGACACAATTCATAATAATCTCATTCCCAATGAGATGCAAAGCTACAACTGGATGTTTCCAGTGTCTCATGTCGTCAGCTGTAAATCCTGTTGATCTTCCAGATGTTATGTAATTCTGTCGCTTTATATTAATCATATTTCATCATAGCTCATGTGCCCGGGTTTAGCACATGTTTTACATTTTTATATAACGCGTGTCCGTGTATTTTCGTGTCTTATATCCAAGCTGCTGTGTCTCAGATGTTTCTCTGTGGGACGAGTTTCCTTTGGGGACAGTCGAGTTGATTTGAGTCCTCGACCGATTTAACCAACTTCAGAGAGATGAAGTCGTTACAGGTTCTAAACGTCAGTTAATTTTCAGAATGCGGATTAATACAGATTCACATTCACTCTCTGAAGCAGGAAACACTCTTCAGGGTAAAAGGACAAATCTGATTCAAACAGATTCTTCTGGCTGCAGCGACGGAGGAGAAACATCTGATGAGCTTCTGTATTGCTTGAGGCAGCAGAGTGAAACAGTGAAGGTCAGCTCAAGGTCGTTCAGGAAGCTCACGTCCGTCACCGGTTCGATGACAAAACTCTGATTCACTGCAAATCACTTTTCTATCAATGAAATGAAAGAACCTTCGGCCATCACCCTGTTCAACCCGTGTGTCCTCAGAACAGATCAGTTCTATCGAACGCATCTCTAGGTTCTGTTTCACTCAACAGGGAAAATGTTTCTGATGTTATTAATAAAACATAAACAAGTAGAATCATCTTCTCGTAGAAAATACGTATTTTCATCCCCATGCTGGTCACTGGAGAGAATACAGACGCACATTATCCAGAATAATAATCCAACATAATCCTGGTGCCCCCCCCCCCCCCAATAAATTGCAAACAATTCAATTTAAAATGTGAATTAAAGTGAAGTATTGTGGGGGAATTAATTACTGTACGATTATAAATTATCATCATGTAATATTAATATCAGGAAATTTGATCTGTTGTGAATATTTCCAGCATTAGCAGCCCCCCCCCCTCCACACACACACAGGGAGGGAGGAGACGTGATGGACGGAGGTGAAGAGAAGAGAGAGAAACACAGAGAAACAGAGTTTCATTAGAAAGAGAAACAGGGGGAATAAGACAGTCACTGTGATGGATGAGAGAAGTCGCTTCTGGTTTATTGATTCTACGGCTGCTCGGCTGTCGGTCACTAACTGGTCAGACTGGAGGTCGGACTGGAGGTCGGACTGGAGGTCAGACTGGAGGTCGGACTGGAGGTCGGACTGGAGGTCGGACTGGAGGTCGGACTGGAGGTCGGACTGGAGGTCGGACTGGAGGTCGGACTGGAGGTCGGACTGGAGGTCGGACTGGAGGTCGGACTGGAGGTCGACTGGAGGTCGGACTGGAGGTCGGACTGGAGGTCGGACTGGAGGTCGGACTGGAGGTCGGACTGGAGGTCGGACTGGAGGTCAGACTGGAGGTCGGACTGGAGGTCGGACTGGAGGTCGACTGGAGGTCGACTGGAGGTCGGACTGGAGGTCGGACTGGAGGTCGGACTGGAGGTCGACTGGAGGTCAGACTGGAGGTCGGACTGGAGGTCGGACTGGAGGTCGGACTGGAGGTCGGACTGGAGGTCGGACTGGAGGTCGGACTGGAGGTCGGACTGGAGGTCAGACTGGAGGTCGACTGGGAGACTCACACACGCAGGACTCGTGCTCCTGCTGAGTAGAATGATTCACTGCAGACGTCCATCACCAGAACAGAATCCTGCTTTAATTTCCTCCCTGTATCATTTTAACAGAATCCAGACCGACGAGCGGAGGATGAAGAAGAGGATGAAGAAGAGGATGAAGAAGAGGAGGAGAGGGCATAGAATTCTCCAAACTGTTTTTTTTTTACTCCTACTCTTTTTCTCCTTGCTCTTAATTTTTCTTCTCACCAGAGAAAACTGCTGTTTGTTTTTATCTATTTGACAAAGGAGTGAAAATCCTCCGAGCCTGATGAGATTCAGTTTCATGTTCTGAAGGTGCAGGGAGCGGCTGATTGAAATGGACTCTGAAGGAGCCGGGGCTGGTGTTTGTTTTTTCAGAGGGGGGGGGGGGGACAGATGGTCGAGGCAAAAGTGAAATCTGAGATTTAATCTGAGGGAGAAAATGAGATCGGGCGAGAAGGACCGTGCAGAGACGAGTCAGGACAAGACAGGGACAGGCTGAGGGAGAAAATGGGTCGAGACCAAACAAACGGGCGGAGACGCAGAAACAAAGACGTGAGACGCGTCAGAGGTCACTCAGAGGTCACTCAGAGGTCACTCAGAGGTCACTCAGAGGTCATCGTTGACCCTCGTGTGCAAACTGAAGTTAAACCTCCAAACAACTGAAGCCAAATCCACTTGATGGGCTTGATATATATTAAGATATATATATTTTATTTTCTATTTGAAATTTTTGATATTCTATTTTATTGTTATTCTATTTTATTCTATTTTATACTATTTCTATTTTTATTTTATTTTTTGGGGTTGAAATTACTGAGCATTGCTTAAAGAGAGCCTGTGACCCAAGTATTTCATTGACAGTGACTGCTTCATGTTATTTCTGTGCATTAGACAATAAAAATCTTGAATCTTGAATCTTGAATCTTGAATGGGTCGGTTTAGAGACACAGAGACGACCAGGACTTTACAAAACAACTTTCACCGTCCAAACATAACAGAAACTGAATATAGGAACGATTCTGTCCCAACATTTCTGATCCATATAAACAGTTCATCATTATATCCGTGATCACTGTACGTGGTTTCCAGTGTAATTAAAAAGCTCCATCGATCCTGCAGGTTATTAGCGTCTCGGCTCTGATGGGATCTGAGGCCTCAGGGTTCAATCTGCACTTTAACTCAACCACTGGGTTTCATAATTCATAAACCAGGAACCAGAATACAACACAGAATTTAAAATCGATACCTCCAGGCTCTGGTAGCAGAGGAGTCATCAGTAATATCTGCTGATTGTCACTTTGAATGTTCTCAGAGCAGCTGAATATCTGATAGAACTCGAGCGTCTATTGCATCTATTTCTATTTTTACTTCTTCTTTATTTTCTTTGCGGTGTTTCAACAGTTTTTGTTTCCCAAAGCGTCCTGAAGGTGAAACGTGACCTCAAACTGTCGCAGCCGATCCAGCGCAGGTTTCCCACAGGAAGTCAGTGAAGCTGCTTCCTGTTCGCAGCAGAACCTCCACGTGTCACTTCCTCCTCAGCGTGTTCACGTCACGATTTGATTTCACATCCATGCGCTTCAACGTGTCTCATTTTGACTGTTTGAATCCTTCATGGGAATTACAATCACACACTGGGAGACTTCTGGAACTGGAGCAGATCCAGACACCATTTTATTGTTTTGTGGTCGTGATAGAACATGGTGAAAATAACTTTCTGAATGATTTCATTTACCAAAGGAAGCAATCTGTCAACTGAGGTTTAAACATTTAAACCAGCCGCACCCCCCCCCCAGTCCCCTGAATAAAAGGCAGACACTGGGATGAACTGGTCTGAGACACAGAGAGAAGAATCCTGTGTAAACGTGTGTCCCTACACATTTTCCACTTCCATCTATAAACGCCTGTGTGTGTGTCTGTGTGTGTCTGTATCCTTCTACACTTTCTGTTCACAAAGACATAAAAAGGGTAAAAATAGTACAGTGTGTGTGTGTGTGGGGGGTGGGGGGGGGGGCCGCAGTGCTACAGTAACAGTCAACATCTGTCATGTTAAAGCTCACTGAGCCTAAACATGGAAACTTTTCACTCCCGTGTGTGTGTCTGTGTGTGTGTGTGTGTGTGTGTGTGTGTCTCTCATATGGAAGCATTTAACATGTCACAGACACTGCCTTCCACACACACACACACACACACACACACACACACACACACACACACACACACAGACACACACCCACACACACACACACACAGAGCAAAGAAAAGTAAATTTCACATGTGGTTTATTTTTATATGATTTATTGAGGGATTCCCCCATTTAACCATGTCTCTCTCTCTTTCTCGCTCTCTTTCTCTTTCTCTCTCTCACCTCAGTGTCTCGCCCTTCATCTCTTCCTGCCTTTCCCCCCCCACTCTCTCTTTCTTCATTTCATTTAATATAATATCAAGATCAGTGGAAAACAGACCATCCAACATTTATTTATCTCCATTCAGCTGCGTGTCCATCATCCATCATCTAATTACCTCGAAGCAACATCAGTTTATCATTCAGTCCGATGGAGAGAGAGAGAGAAGACAGGAACTGGACAGACGATGGAGGGACGAGGGACAGAGAGACAGAGAGAGAGAGGGACAGAGAGACAGAGAGACAGAGAGACAGAGAGACAGAGATACAGAGAGACAGAGAGACAGACAGAGAGACAGAGAGACAGAGAGACAGACAGAGAGACAGAGATACAGAGAGACAGAGAGACAGAGAGACAGAGAGACAGAGACATTGACTCAAACTGTTAAAAGTTATCAATGTACGAACAGGAGAGAGAGAGAGAGAGAGAGAGAGAGAGAGAGAGAGAGAGAGAGAGAGAGAGAGAGAGAGAGAGAGAGAGAGAGAGAGAGAGAGAGAGAGAGAGAGAGAGAGTCTCTGCCGCAGTGAAGCCACGCAGCAGCAGGCAGCATGTGTGATAACGCTTTGTGTGTCTGTGTGTGTGTGTGAGTGTGTGTGTGAGTAACTGCATCTGTTCCCCGGCATGCATTAGTGTGTGTGAGTGTGTGTGTGGTGATATAATAAATATATAATATAATATCAATGATCCCTGACGGCGTGTTGCACCAGTTCCACATCAAAGCCGAGCAGAGCGGAGGAGCAGCCACAGAGCAGCGTCTTAAGCTGCAACAAAACACTGTGTGTGTCTGTGTGTGTGTGTGTGTGTCTGTGTGTGTGTGTGTGTGTGTGTCTGTGTGTGTGTGTGTGTGCCTGTAATGGAAAGTGCTTTTCTCTTTGGTGCAGAATAAATGTCTGACATATTGATTAATACTATATTTATATTTACTGACCTATATTCTGTGTATTTGTGCTTCAATCTGTTTCACAATATAAAGGATCGAACCAAACCACAGCGTCTTTGTCTCAGAGTGCAAACACCGGTCAAAGGGAGGACTCAGAGCAACATCAGGGAGTACAAAAACTGCAGTACTAATATACAATCAAAGTACTATATTCAAAAAGGCAGTGATTCCTAAGTAGTTATCAAACCCTGATGACAGGAAGGTTGTTATTGAATCTCTGCATCATTCATTGTGTAAAATGAAGCTTTTGATGTTGAAACTCATTTTTATTTGTGTCTTCATGGACAGAAGTGAAACATCAGTTTTACAAGTGAATACCTCTTGGACTATAAGTTGTTGACTGGAAGACTACCAGTTAACAGAAATTGAAGAACTGTGTATATCTATCTGCAGATTCTGACGTTAGACGTCTTCAGACTTTAAATCCACTCGAATTTTTTGGTGGCAGATATAAAAATCTTTCCCTCTGACTTCCCTCGTTCCCTTTGGCCTTTTCAGTTTCTGTTAAACTAAATATGAGGAAAGAGAGTGTTATGAATGTAACACAGAGTTTCTACAAAAGCTGTGAAGGAGTAAAAGTCAAGTTCTGTGATATCACGTCTCCAGAAAGATGTGCTCCACTTCCACTGAGTTCTGTCCTCATCAGGACCGCTCGGCTCCATTTACTGTGTCTGAGGTATGTACACTTATCATGGTGTGTGTGTGTGTGTGTGTGTGTGTGTGTGTGTGTGTGTGTGTGTGTGTGTGTCTGTGTGTGTGCAGTGGGAGCCTGAAGTCATGGAAAATATGCAGCAAGTTTACACTGCTTCTCTAAACAAAGAGGAACCGACAGAAAGTGTGTGAGGCCTTCAGAGAGTGTGTGTGTGTGTGTGTGTGTGTGTGTCTGTGTGTGTGTGGGGGTGGGGGTGGGGGGGGAGTGAGAGAAGTGTGTTTGAGGTGGAAAAGGAAAGGAAAAAAAAGTGACTCAGAGGAAGAGCAGGAGAGTGATGAAGAGGAAAACGTCTTTTTAGCGACTGCGTCTGCACTTCCTCGCCTGGAAAATCCTATTTCCGTTGTGTGTGTGTGTGTGTGTGTGTGTGTGTGTGTGTGTGTGTGTGTGTGTGTGTGTGTGTGTGTGTGTGTGTGTGTGTGTGTGTGTGTGTTGTGCAGACATCCCGGTGGCTCAGCAGCACAGACGTAAAGTTCAACACTTCCCTGTGTGTGAGTTGAATCCACATCTGGAACAGCTGGAACACACGAGGTGTCGACTTTAACGTGAAGATATTAAACAAAGAAATTAGGATCAAGTTTGTCAGCATCTGCTCAGAAACACCAGGCCCCACCCACTTCGAGTGCTCGTTAAATCATGTTGTTGATCGTAAGAGAAACCACAACGATTCTATTAGAGAGAGAGAGAGAGAGAGAGAGAGAGAGAGAGAGAGAGAGAGAGAGAGAGAGAGAGAGAGAGAGAGAGAGAGAGAGAGAGAGAGAAGAGGCCGATCTATCAATCAACTCTCTTAACATCCAGGTATCACACACCAGTACACACACAAAGACATGAAGAAGATAAACACTAGGAACTGAGCAGATAGTAACACACACCCACACACACACACACACACACACACACACACACACACACACACACACACGTGAAAAGGCCTCATTCAGGAGCAGGTCTCCGATCACCTGTCAATCCTTCACGCTCTGCTTCTCTCACGTTCTTCATCCCCCTGTTTTCTGTTCCTTCATCCATCCACTCCTCTACCTCCCCCCCACCCCCCTTCCACTTATCCTCACCCGTTAACATATCCACCCGTTCCTCCTCCTCCTTCCCCCCCCCAACATGGTTAAAGAAGACTTTTCCCAAAGGAAAGTGAAAGGTTCAAACAGGAGTCGTCTTTCTTCAGGAGCTGGAATCACTTCATCTGTCGTTTGGAGATTTAACAGAGAAACTGATTCTGTTTTATTCTCTCGGCAGAAAGTCTCACACCAACAATAAGCTGCACAGAGACTCAACAAGCACTTTGCTTTACAAAGACATGGAGTTTAATGCTAAACCTGGAAATAGACTTAATAAATTCTCCCTCTTGTTCCTCTTGTCATATCTGAAGGACCCATCTGGGGCCGTCCAATCCTGCTGCCTGTTTGCATGAACAGCCCTCACTGACAACAGCTGCCAATCATCCTGCCAGGCCGTTGGCCAATTAGGACAGGTTGCCATGGTTACCAGCACGCGCTCGGGCACTCACTTCTCACCTCCGACGGCGTCCGCCTACTCACGGCATGGAGGGAGAGAAGAAGAAAGGCTCGATGTGGTGGTGATGAGACGAGAAGGAAATGAAACGCTGAGCAAAACCTGCAGCAAAACCAACAAGCATGTGATGCTGCTCCGAGAGAAGTGAGAGTCAGGACGTCGCCGTGGTTACAGAGGATGGAGTCTGGTCCCTTCACTGCATCAACTCGTTACACAGAAACACAGAGAGAAGCTCGCGGTTCAGTTTCACTTCTGAAAAACCAGAAACCAAAAAATGTCCCAAAAACAACGAGTAATGGGACGTTTATTCCTCACGTCTACAAGTCAAGAGAAAGTCCAACTTCAGGTTTACTGTTAAAATGGAAATCGACATCTGCTGCTACGAAAACTTCGAGAATGAAAAATGCTTGAAAATACTGAAATTGTAGACATTTGTCATTTCTTACATATTAACTATGATCAATAAAAAGTTGACAACGCAGAACTTTCATGGTTTACATAAAAGTACTTTTATTTTCTTAAATCAAGTTGTATACGATTGGTCGTATTTCTTTTTTCATTTCTAATAATTCATAACATAAAACTACATTTATCAGCCGCAAAAGAATCCATATTAATCAGGCTGAGAAATCAAATACAAGAGGGAAAGAACCCGACTGCCTCTGAATGACGGTCAACACATAATTATGCTGCGTTTATGGTAATGGGAGAAATTTTATTCCATCGATAACATTTTATTGTTTGACAAACTCATTGTGTCATTTTGCTTTGAATTGTGTTCGACAGACGGAAGAAAAGAGCCGGCATCTTGTGCACACACCACTGCACACTGCACACACACACACAATAGAAACACAAACACACACACACACAATAGAAACACAAACACACTAGATGCAATCTTTGATTGAACACACACATGTTCAAACACACAAATTCCCTGCGCACATAAAAGCGTTGCCTCGAAGGAGCGATCGATAAAGTGCTTCTTAAATAATTAAATCCTTCAGCAGGGAGAGAGAGAGAGAGAGAGAGAGAGAGAGAGAGAGAGAGAGAGATAGAGAGAGAGAGAGAGAGAGAGAGAGAGAGAGAGAGAGAGAGGGAGAGAGAGAGAGAGAGAGAGAGACCTTGTCTGACAGCTGCTCCCAGTCCTCGCTCTCTGGGAGATGAAGACAGAGTTATTCAAGAAAGAAAGACGGAAAGAAATTAGAGGGACGGGATTGGGGAGTGATGGGGAAAAGAGAGAGAGAGAGACAAAAAAAAGATGGAGAAAAAGGTGGAATACAGTAAATTAAAAGAAAGAGATAAAACTTGAGATATTCATGATGTAAAGGAGGGAGAGAAGGAGGGAAAGAAGGAAGGGAGAGAGAGAAGATTATGGAGATTTTGGCCTCGTGTGAGAAAACCTCTAACCTGTTAATCTGACTCGGCTCTGGCTGCTTTATGACAGCATATCTATAATTCATATTAATAATCAGAGTGAGTCAGGTTCATTTCCACTGTTTTCAGTCTTCTGACAGAATGACACTCGACTGTTTCTCCTTCAGACGTTTAACAACCAAACCTTTAGTTCACATGAAGTCTGAGAACATCCAGCTTCAACCTGGAGACAGATTAGTGCACACGCGTGTTTCTGTTGCTTCACGTGAAGCCCACAGACACACACACACACAAACACACACACACACACACACACACACACACACACACACACACACACACACACACACACACACACAAACACACACATATACACCAGAAGGGAACTGGGATTAAAATCTATACTCTACAGATGAAAGCAGGAGCCACAGGAGGTTATGATAAATGACTTTATTCTAAAGATGATCCATTAACCTTGGAGCATGTTGTCTCTCTTGCTCAAACACACACACACACACACACACACACACACACACACACACACACACACACACACACACACACACACACACACACACAAACAGACACACACCGTGCATGCACATGTGTTGTATACTCCGGCTCAGCACCTTGTGAAACATTCCACTCACTGCAGATCCCACAGATCTCTGCCGGGCTCGTCCATCCTTTACAAGCAGAACCAGTGGCTCATGTTGAAGATGGACGAGTCGATTTCAGTAAATCGTGAAGTGCAGCTCAGGACATGGAGACTGAAGTGAGAGAAACATAATAATTCTGAATGAGAGGAAGAACAGAGGAGCTGGTTTCTCTTGATCTTCTTTCCCTCAGAGAAGAGATAACGTCTGGAAACATGAATCCTCTCGTGTGGATTTCCAGTTGAATGAAGGTTAATCAAACATGTTTCTGTCGTGCTGGTTTATAATAGAAGCTGTTGCACAGCAATCACACACCTAATTGGACATGGTGTGATTTCAGGATGCACACACCACACACACACACATACACACACCTACACACACACACATACACACACACACACATATGCACGCACACTTATCCATTAAAAAATTACCCGGCAATCAAGAAGTTGTACCCGTTTATCTGAGTGTTCTGCTTCCAAAAGTAGATTTTAACCTCATTTAGCACACACACACACACACACACACACACACACACACACACACACACACACACACACACACACACACACACACACACACACACACACACACACACACTTCCTCTCTGTGACAGTTGAGCTAGTTTGTGGCTAATTGGTTCTTCGTTGATTGCTCTGATTGGTCCCTAAGTTACACCATCACGTTTGCACTGATTGGTGCAGATGGTCACTCTGCCCCCCCCCGACTTTGGATCTTACAAATTTCTCAATGTGAAATTACTCTGGGAGATCCCTGCAGTATGGATAAACAGTGATGCATGAATTTACCCACAGTGCACTGGGGCTGTGGGACATGCCTGGCAAGTCAGACGTTGTGGTCCGAGACAAAGATTCACAAACACTCCACACATCCCCCCCCCACACACACACACACACACAACCACAGGTATAAACCCTCTAGGTCAACACACGTACACACTCTCTACACGGCAGCGTGGATATGAAATATGAATCTGCAGAGTTTGCAGATGAATAAAATATGACAGAGGAGGCGGCGGCTCTGTCACACGTTGCTAGAGTCAAACCTTCGTTGGGATTTCCTCTCTCTCTCTCTCTCTCTCTCTCTCTCTCTCTCTCTCTCTCTCTCTCTCTCTCTCTCTCTCTCTCTCTCTCTCTCTCTCTCTCTCTCTCAGCGTTCCTCTTCCCTCTGAGGAGTCTGACTCTGTCTCTAGTAATGTGGGGATACAATTTATATGTTTTTATAATATCCAAGGTTCTGCAGTTGCATCTTGGGACTTAAAAATGTACATTTGTTTTTTTTTCTTTAGCATTATTTAGGGACTGCCACAGTTGCCCAATGAAAGCCCAGTTATTAATATGCTCTATCTACATTTAAGTGTAAAAATGACAAGTTCAGTTTTATGGGGGTTATATAAAAAGGCCTGGAGTGTTTCTAAGAGGTTAAAAATATCTTAAAGGTGACATATTCTGCCCTTTTTACCACAGTTGATATGGTTCCTTGGGGTCTTAATGAAATGTCTGTATTATATTTTGGTCAAAATACCACAAGGATCATTTCAAACAGAACCTTGTTACCCTGTCTACAGCAGCCCTCCTCAGATTGACATGGTTTGAGTGCCTCCATTCTGGTCGTATTCCCTTTCGACACCAACTAGCGTATCGTTTCTGACAGAGAGGAACCACAACAAATTGCGGGAGTTGTTTTTTTCCAGAGTTTTTGGGACGGTAGAAGTGCCAGATACCCACATTCACGTGTAGAAGCAACACAAAAGTGGAATTTTCATAATAAGTGCCCTTTAAAGCACAGTGGACAGTCTGTCTTTCGGACGAACTGCTGAGATTCACCGGGTCATTTCAGCGTCTCAGTGCGACCGGGCCCAGCAGGAGCCTGAGCTCTCAGTCTTATTGTTCCCAGTTCGGTCCCAGTGTAATCTGCTCTGCAGCGTGTCCGCTCCTCTTACGTCAGGAAACACAACATGTTAACAGCTGATTTTTTGGGTTCTTATTCCCAGGCTGCTTGTGGATGAAGGATTAAAGCTTCACATCTGGCCGACGTGGAGACATGAGGAGGGGAAGGATAATTTAAGGGAAATATAACAGTTGACCATAATAATCATGTATTTCCCGTCTGTTTGATCGTGATTGAATCTGTAGACACAGTAACCTGGTTTTCTCTATAACAATGTAACCTTGATCATGCTGCCTCCTGTACTATTGAATGTGTATTGACCTGATTACCATAGCCACAGTAACCTTAATTTTCTCTAGACACTAAATGTTTATTGGTCTAAATCCTCTCTTTCATCATGCTGTGTTTCCTGTAGCCACTAAATGCATATTGCTTTGATTGCCCTCGACTAGGCATTGTTGTATTCATGTGATCGAAGGATGTCAACCTTTGACTGTTTAACACCCCCCCCTCCAGTATGGGAGTGGTTAGCCAAATGTATAAAGACAGTGAACTGTTTCCTATCTGTTGTGCATATTACAAACTCAACCCTGTGGTATGCACCATGCTCGAGCATTAAAGGTGACGATACTGTAAGAGTTTCTGAGACTCGTTTCTTCGTTGGTAGTGGGATTGTAGAAATTGCCACGACAATAATTACTAATAAACTCAAATAATAGTTCTCTAAGCTTTGCCGTGAGGACGAGTGCTGTCGGTGATATTCAGCCTGAGTCCCTGTGGACACAAGAAAAGTCCGAAAGAGGTAAATCGATGAACGGACAGAAAAGAGAGAGAGGATCCGGGCGTCTCCGTGTTTTGATCTGGTTTGAGCTTCAGCCTCATGGAAACATCTGGTCCTCAGAGAGAAGCTCGGGGCTGATTTGAGTTTTAATGATCAACCACTCTGACCCCAAACACATCCATCCCAGTGCCTCCAGTTCACATCCCTGGGACACACAGAAACCTGGAGGGCAAAGGTCATTCTTAATGTAATCTCTTCATGCTCTGGAGCCCTTGTTCACATACTGAATTATGTATTTTATCTCCTGACACACTAATGGGAGCTGCTTCCTTCCTTTCATACACTCTGCTGCTGCTGCACCTCCGTCCTGGCTGCATGTGAGTGGGGGGGGGGCAGCCTCTCCACTGGTTCAGAGAACATTAACCACGACAGGACGCTAATGTGCGTTTATCATGCAGACACAATTAAGTGGTCAAAGCCCAGTGAGTGAGTGAGGGAATTAATTAGTGTGAGGACCATCGAACAGGAAGTGGAGGAAGAACAAGGGAAATAAATGTGACTGACGGACTGAACGGAGGAAGAGATGTAGAGATACAGGAAGTGATGATTGAATAATGAATCTTTAAACTATAACTGTAATAATTATCAAATTATTTTTATACATTTATATGAACTGAATAAATGAGAGAGAGACAGAAGAAGAAAGGTGAATTCTATCTTTGATGCTGTTATTAAATCCTCTCTTTCCTTCAACAGATCCTGATCAGAGCTGAAACCTTATTGTTTATTTGCCTCATTATGGATTATGATATGTTGTTTTACAGTAAACTACAAGGTATGAATAAACATAGTCTGGATTCAAAATGATCAGAGAACAGATGGATCATAGTGTTGATATTTGATTTGCTTTCCCCGATCAAATACCTGTGACAGGTTCTATAATAACTATTGATTGATTGATTGATTTCTCCAGTGACCTCATGAATAATTGGTTTGAACTGAAATGAGCAAAATGAGAAAAAGCTGAAACAGTAACTTCCTGTCGTGATGGAAGCTTTGAGTGACATGAAGTAAAGGGGGGGGGGGGGTGTCGGCCTGGTCATGTGACTCAGCTGCAGACACACACAGCTTCTACAGGATTCCAGTGACATGCAGCCGTCACCAGAGAAGTTACACAAATGAATGGTGATGGCAGCGAAAGCACAGCTGGAGAGGAGCTGGAGGCCCTGAGTGTGTGTGTGTGTGTGTGTCTGTGTGTCTGTGTGTCTGTGTGTGTGCGCACGTGTCGAGCCAGCCCCCTCTCACACACACTAACACACACATTGCATGCACATACAACAGACACACTTAAACACACGACTTGGTGTTGATCTGCACTGATCCCAGATTGTTGTGCTGCACAAACACGGTTGTTTCCACCAATCACATGTCTCCTCTTCCTCTTCCTCCTTCTCCTCTTCCTCCTTCTCCTCTTCCTCCTCCTCTTCCTCCTTCTCCTCTTCCTCCTTCTCCTCTTCCTCTTCCTCTTCCTCCTCTTCCTCTTCCTCCTTCTCCTCTTCATCCTTCTCCTCTTACTCTTCATCCTTCTCCTCTTCCTCCTTCTCCTCTTCCTCCTTCTCCTTCTCCCCTTCCTCCTTCTCCTCTTCCTCCTTCTCCTCTTCCACCTTCTCCTCTTCCTGGTTCCATCCTGGTGGACATGTAGCTGAGCTCTATACGAGTCTGTGTTTACTTTGTACTGCAGCACACACATGTTCTCTACTCCAGACATGGTTATTTATGTCCAGCACACGCGCACACACACACACACACACACACACACACACACACACACACACACACACACACACACACACACACACACACACACACACACACAGACACACACACTTACAGGGCATCTGTAGTCTTTCAAACCATTTAATTACACTAACTGCTTTGCTTCGGCCACAGTCTGTTAACTTTTCCTTCAGGGAAATGACGCATGTTTGCAAACATGCCAAGTACTGTACAACCCTACACACATGCACGGACCCACGCACACACACACACACAAAGAGGCAGCTGGGCCAGCTGACGCGTGTTTGGTCATGACCTCACATCACACACACACACACACACACACACTTGAGCAAATTCCAAAATGCATGAAAACAGATTCAGCAGAACACATCAGGCTTGTTGGGTTTTCCTTCAGAGTTGTGTTGAATCTTCACTGGTTGTGTTGAATCTTCACTGGTTCCAAACCAGGCCTCAGCCCAGCTGTCAGTGTGAGTCCCAGTGAGAGTGTGTAGCTGAGCCAAAGTGGGGGGGGGGTTTCACTACTTACTGGAGCTTTAACTGGGATTGCACTACACAGCTAAACAGAGCTCATTAAGCCGTGTGACTCTCAGTTCTCTGCAGGAACAGAGATGACCAGCCAGCGCTAACGTACTGTCATCTAATCTCCTGCTTTGGTCTTTCTTCTCTTTCCTTGTCGCCATATGTGCAAATAACAACTTTTCTGCCTTTGACAACGCTGCCAAACACACACACACACACACACACACACACACACACTGAAGTATTGCTGCAGCCCATGCCCTGACAGTGTGATCTGAACGTCTCGTGATGTGTGAGCAGAGAGGAGAGAGAGAAGAGGGGGAACAACACACTAATCAATCTATCGCTGTGGGGATTAACAGTAGGGCAATCGCACACACACAGACACACACACACACACACACACACAGCCTCCTGCTCGTCTCCACCTGCCACAGTTTCAAAGAGTGAGCTAATATCCTTATGAGAAATGTGTGTTTGATTGTGTGTCTGTTTATTTCGTGTGTGATTTACACAACAGTGTGTGTTTTCTGTGTGTGTTCGGGCAGTTCTCTAACGCTGCTTCGTCTTTCTGTAAATGTTGTGTTGATAAAGTTTTACTCAGAGAGGGTGGGGGGGGGTTGAGACTTGCAGAAATATCAAAGAGATTAGTAGATGGTCTGATTTGTGCTGATTCAACAAAATCTGAGAGTTAGAGGGATATAAAGAGGGCTGGGGGGGGGGTTCATTCACCTCCTGCATTAACTAAAGATCAGAGTAAGTTCTACTGTAAAGAAATCAGATATCTAGAGTCAGAGGAAATCTACTGTTACTCACATTTCCAAGGTTATGTTTCTGTGTGAAGTCGATATCACAGAGATCTGCAGCTCATGAGGCTTCGTGCATTTTAATAATCCATGTTTCAAAAAGACTGTGTGAGGATTAAAGACAACACAATAAATCTGCTCCTGCTCGACTGTAATCTGACGAATGCTTCTTCGTGATTACAGCAGCTAATCGATGAATAAATTATCATCTTGGACACAAGAAAACAACATGAACTCACATAATATGAGACCAGCGATCAAAACATATTCTCTACGTGTAAAATAACATGTTTCAGACAATATTTCAACGGTTGGATTTGTTCTTTGTCGCGTTTCTATCTGAGCTCAATGGAAACAACAAGATTTCAAATGAGTCACTTATCGATTCACAAGACACACACACACAAACACAGAGACACACACACACACACACACACACACACACACACACACACACACACACACCCACATAAACAGACACACACACAAACACACACAGCACTGTTACGTTTCCTCATTAAGACATTTGTAGTTTTGTATTTGTGGTTATGCATGAAGTTGTATTATTGTGTATGTTGTGCACATGGAGGTGTGTAGGTGTGTGTGTGCATCTATGTATTTGTATCTGGCTGAGTGTGTATGTGTGTGTGTGTGTGTGTGTGTGTGTGTGTGTGTGTGTGTGTGTGTATCTGGTAAACACCCACACTGATAATTAACATATTAGAGGTCAAATCCATAACCCACTGAGGAGGCTGAAGGGTGTGTGTTTGTTTGTGTGAGTACTCGCCCCTCCGTCCCCCTCTGTGATAGTGAGTGTACCTGCAGAGAGAGAGAGAGAGAGTGTGTGTGTGTGCGTGTGTGTGTGTGTGTGTTTGTGTGTGTGTGTGTGCAAGAATGAGTTTGGTGTTTGTGTGTGAATATGATGCTTGCTCCCTTGTTGATGATCCGCGTATTGCATCAGACAAACACACACACCACACACAAATACAAACTTCATTCATGCGCACACTCACACACACATACACACACTAACACACACGCACACTAACACACACACAGCTCCCCTGAGTTCTCACCAGCTGCTGTTTTAAAGTGACGACATGGAGTTTCATTCTGCCATGAGCTGGTTAGCTTGTGGCTAACGGTATCACTGGTTCCTATGAAGAATGCTGCAGTGCTACCGAGCTGCTCTCACCCTAACACACACGTCTCAGAGGAAGTCTTAAAATAAAAGTAATTATAGACAAAGGGGACGTGACGAAATCTTAAAGACAACAAAACAACGTGAAAGTGAATCAAACACACGAGCTGCTGAATCAGGAACAGGTGGAATGTTACAGGAAATATAAGTGGATAAAAACCATGGGCATGAAAAGAGAAGTATGAAAATCATTTCAAATTAATTTGGATAAAGTGACGACCCTCATCGTATCCTATTGCGTTGTTTGTCTCCTTCAAGGTGTTTGTTGGAGCCAGTGGGACCTAGTGGGAGCATATGGGACCTAGTGGGACCTAAAGGGACCTAAAGGGACCTAGTGGGACCTAGTGGGACCTAAAGGGACCTAAAGGGACCTAGTGGGACCCAGTGGGACCTAGTGGGACCTAAAGGGACCTAGTGGGACCCAGTGGGACCTAGTGGGACCTAAAGGGACCTAAAGGGACCTAGTGGGACCCAGTGGGACCTAGTGGGACCTAAAGGGACCTAAAGGGACCTAGTGGGACCTAGTGGGACCCAGTGGAAACCAGTGGGACCTATTGGGACTTAGTGGGACCTAGTGGGACCCAGTGGAAACCAGTGGGACCTAGTGGGACCTAGTGTGACCTAGTGGGACCTAGTGTGACCTAGTGGGACCCAGTGGGACCTAGTGGGACCCAGTGGAAACCAGTGGGACCCAGTGGAAACCAGTGGGACCTAGTGGGACCTAGGGGACCCAGTGGGACCTAGTGGGACCTAGTGGGACCCAGTGGAAACCAGTGGGACCTATTGGGACCTAGTGGACCTAGTAGGACCTAGTGGTACCCAGTGAGACCCAGTGGGAGGATGTGGTTCATGGTCTGAGGAGCCTGGGGGCAAGTAGGAAACCATGCCGTGATGTTAATTGTTCCCCGAGACCAACGTGTATAACATGCACCGCTCCACATCTCCACCAGGGGAGCTAGAGATGTGAGAGTTCAGTGACAACGCTAAGAACCACAAACCAGAGTTCACTTCAATCCAGTTGAACTCTCTGATATCTGTGATCTTAAATAGACAAAGCTCCACCTTTACCAGAACTGCACACAGAGATCCAGACTCACACACACACACACACACACACCCACACACACACACACACTCTCAGACATGGCCGTAGGTAGACGCTATTAATGGCTGAACCAGGACAGTGGAAGTGGGGAACGGAAGCAGGCCGGTTTCCACCGGGAATCAGATCGCTGCCCTGGTTTGAGGCAGAAAGCTGCTGGGACTACCAGCCGGGATCCAGCGACGGGAATAAGGAACGGGAAGGAGAAGGAAGCTGTGACCTGGACGTCCCGGAGGACAGTTCCAAAGGACGAACAGAGACAGATGATAAAGAAACAGAGACACAGGTGGAAGAAGATCCTCACAGAATGAAGTGGTATTGTTAGAGGAGAGACTTTGGAGACGTGAGGGTGAGGAATGTAGTGAAGGGAGGATGAGCTTTATCAACAGACACAGAAACCACACCTGTTGCCCTGCCCTGCCCCCCCCCCTGCCTCCCTGGGTACATGTGTGTGTCTGTTGTGTTGTGACAGATGTGGCAGCATGCTGCTTCCCAGCAGAGGACGGGCCTGAGGTTCATCAGGAGGCCTCCTGACCTTCAGCCTGTGATACCAGACACTTCTCCACACGAGGAGGACTTCTGCTGGAATAACAAACACAAGGTGGACGTGTCCTCCTGATCAGCTGAGGCCTGGTCCCGCCTCCTTCACACAGCAGAGGAGGAACAGCTGCTTCTCCTTTTCATCTTTAAATGTCACCTGCTCAGAATATTAGAAGCACGTGAAATCTTATGACTGTGGACGTGCTGAAGGCTGCAGGTCCTGAAGGCATCTGCAGAGCGGTTTGAATTAACCTCAGCAAAGGTTTGGAGCCGGAGCAGGTGGAAGTCTTTGTTCACACTTCCTGAACAAGTGTAACCTCAGTGTTATGAGTTGAAAAGTCCCCGGGGACATGGAGACAGAGCCGGAGACACAGAGCGGTTTGTATTTAAAACTCGCCTGTGGACTCCGCTGGGTCTACTAGGAGCCAGAGTGTAATTCAGTCTGGAACCACCTGAGAGACCAGGACCTCCTGACTCCACGTTATAATGAAGTGGAATTCAAAGTCCATTCCCTCCCGTGTCAGAGCAGGTAGGAGCGGCCTGGTGTCCTGGGACGTGAACTCGTGAAGCTGCAGAACAGAAGATCCTCCTGCTGGGTGAGAGGAGAACCTCCTGCTGGGTCCGTGGGTTCATGGAACCTCCTTCTGTTTCCATAGAGTTCACTGAGCATGAGAACCTTCTGCTTCATCTTCATCTCAGTGGAATAATCTGTCTCTGCCACTATAAGGTCAACTCACTGTTAGAGCCCTGCTGTCTCCATGGAGCAGAGGATCCTCTGCTAGATGCTCAGACCTCTTCTGTTTCTACAGCTGCTTTATAGAAAAAGGGGATTTTACATTTTAACATTTTAATCTTTGACACAAGAGAGAGTCTGTGAAACTCGTCTTCATTTAGAGAAACCTTCTAACGTCTCTGAACCAGTGAGTCCTACTGAGTCTGGACTCTCAGATGCTCCTGATGTTCCACAAGGGTCAACAGAACATTAGAACCTCCTGCTAACAAGCTAAAGTCTCAACCAATCCTGATCATGTCCTCCTGTCTCCATGGAGAAGACCACATTTCAGAACCTCCTGTTGTCTCAGAGACTCTTTCTGTGGAACAACTTCAGCTATCTGCTGCCTCTGGAACAGTGTTAGCTCGTAGCATAGCTTGGATTCTCAGTTGTGACAGTCACCAACATTCACTTCCTTCCTTGTCCTCTCTCTCTCTCTCTCTCTCTCTCTCTCTCTCTCGTGTGTATCCATTATCATCTCCTTGCACAATTGAACCAAACCCTGTGATTCCAGCTCGATGTCCATGTGGTTCCTCCGGTGAGAGCCGGCGTCACTCGAGTGTTCTGCTCCGACTCAGAGGAGCTGGAGACACTTCATGGATTCATCTTCAGCTCCACTTCAAACGTTCCAGGATCATTCAAGAGGAGATTGAGGAGTTTGACTGAGAGCAGCAGAATCCTGTCCAGAAGTGGCTATGTTATGTGTATATATATATACACACACACACACAAACACACACACACACACATGTCTTTCATCACATTTGAAGCTTCATCAGGACGAGATGGTTTCAAACAACCTTCATGACTCAAAATCCAGAAGAGTAAAAACCTTGTGAATTCACAAAGTCCACTTTCATTTGGGTTTTATTTAAATACATTATCTGCTATTAGAGGGGGAGCCTGTGTGTTTGTGTGTGTGTGTGTGTGTGTGTGTGTGTGTGTGTGTGTGTGTGTGTGTGTGTGTGTGTGTGTGTGTGTGTGTCTGTAGACAGTGAATAATGTGTAGCAGTGCGCTGGGCCTGCTGCCGTCTCCGATAACCAATGATGGAGGGGAGACCTAATCAATAGCAACACACACACACACAACCACACACACTCACACACAGAATCACACACACACACACACACAGATACACACACACACACACACACACACACACACAAACACACACACAAGAAGACGGTAAAAATAATTTTTTTCAGCCTTTCTCTCCATTTTGTCATGTAACCGTACACACAACACGATTGACTCACATGCAGACAGACTCACAACACACACACAAACACAAACACAAACACACACTGACCCCTGCAACTATGTCTTTTTTGAAAGCTTGGGAATGGAAACATTCCTGTGATAAAGTCCCCGGAGAGAAGAGGAGAGGGGGATGGAAAGAGAGAGAGGGAGAGGAGGGATGGAAATCTATAGGGGTCTAAAGCAGTATAAACATAGACATTGCTCAAAGGCACGCTGGTAGAGCCCGCCCCCCCCCCTCCACCCCCCCCCTTCCATCCGGACCCCAACGCTCCCTTCGTATTTGTCGCCTTCATTTTTCTCTCCTGTCGTTTACTATCATTTGATTCTGCTCTCTCGCTTTTTTCTGTCTTTCTTTTTCCTTTTCATGTCAGCATCAGTCTTAAAATAGAGCTGCTCTGTGTCTGGAAACTCGTAGCTTGCTAACACTGCAAAACACACACACACAGACACACACACACACACACACACACACACACACACACACACACACACACACACACACACACACACACAGACACACACAGACACACACACACACAGACACACACACACACACAGTGAACGAGCCAGTGGAAATGAACAGCAAAGCACTGAGGCCATTTCGGTGGCTAAAGCAATAATCATAAGTCTTACTAATTAAATACCTGCATGAGCTTGTGGTGTGTGGTTGTGTGCGTCTGTGTGTGTGTGTGTGTGTGTGTGTGTGTGTGTGTGTGTGTGTGTGTGTGTGTGTGTGTGCGTTCGACTTGTGTGCTTGTGTTTTATGAGCATCTGTTGTCAGTGAAGGTATTAGAAGGAAGTGAAAGGTCCGTTCTCTTGTTAGTGACAACACACATCTACTGAAGCTGCAACTGAAACACAAAGGTGATGATTGAGAGGAGGGGATGGAGGGAGGAAGAGGATGAGAGGAAGGGATGGAGGGAGGAAGAGGAGGAGAGGAGAGGATGGAGGGAGAAAGAGGAGGAGAGGAGAGGATGGAGGGAGGAAGAGGAGGAGAGGAGAGGATGGAGGGAGGAAGAGGAGGAGAGGAGAGGATGGAGGGAGGAAGAGGAGGAGAGGAGAGGATGGAGGGAGGAAGAGGAGGAGAGGAAGGGATGGAGGGAGGAAGAGGAGGAGAGGAGAGGATGGAGGGAGGAAGAGGAGGAGAGGAGAGGATGGAGGGAGGAAGAGGAGGAGAGGAGGGGATGGAGGGAGGAAGAGGAAGAGAGGAGGGGATGGAGGGAGGAAGAGGAGGAGAGGAGGGGATGGAGGGAGGAAGAGGAAGAGAGGAGGGGTCGGAGGGAGGAAGAGGAGAGGAAGAGAGGATGGAGGGAGGAAGAGGAGGGGATAGAGGGAGGAAGAGGAGGAGAGGAAGATGGTTGAAGTAGTTTCCACATTTAGACTTTACTACAAATCCATGATTATTCATAATTGATAAAAATAGAAAACAATCTAAAAATTGTAAATTCAACTTTTTAAACAATAACTTTTACATTGACACAAATAACGTGAGTATTGGCTTCAGTCTGAATAATAAAATACTCTGATCATATGTTAACATGAGCTGCTTATAGAACATTTCATCGTTGTTATTCTGATTTTGTCTCATGTCAACATTACATCATATCATACTTGTCATATTCCCTTTTTGAATATGTCAGCATTACACTATGTTCCATCTAAAAACTTTATTGTGTTTCAACATGTTGTGTAACGATGGTGAAATCTGTAACTGTCGTGTATTGATATAAAACTCCAATAAGACGTTATTACACAGTTATACATGTTGACTACTGAGGAGTTTCTAATGTTTGACGGTTTCTGACGATATCATGAAGTGAGTCCTACAGCAAAGGATGGTTTTGTGTAACACTTCCAATTGTGTTTACTACACACTAACACAGTGAACTGTGAGGTGTGTAACCAGGGCTCATCTCACATATCACTCGCCCCTTCCTCACTCTCTCTCCCTCCCCCCGCCTGCACCCCCCCGCTCTCCCTATCAC
>NC_083650.1:25676840-25711840 GCF_963576545.1 Limanda limanda
AAGGCAAGAAGTGGCACAATGGGACGAGGCGATTGTGAGTCTTGTTTGTGTGCAGATGCTTTTAAGTTCAAAGTACGAGTGTCTGAATCCAGCCTCTGAGGATAATGAGCTTGATTCAGAGCTTAGTCGTTCACCATTCTATAAGAGCAGGATTTATTAAATGCATACAAAATATATAGAATTGCACATGCTACACTGCAGCTTTACGTTTAACATCCTTTTTCCTTTTTTCAAAGAGACAAACATCTCATGTTTTAAGCTTTTAAACGTGTGAACTGAATCCACTGCAGGTTCAGTCCTGCGGTAGATGAGCTGCATCTCCGAGCAGTGAAGTGGAATTCCTCTTCCTCCGCTGGACGGTCTGTCGAGCTGCCAGAGCTGAGATCTGGATGCACAATTAATATTTGGGCAGTTGCCTTCATTCAAAGAAAACCAAAGCAGAGGAAAAGAGTTCTGGTAGAATCTGCTGCAGAGCTGACAAAGTCAAACTGATTCAAACACACTCTCAGAAGACGCAGGTTCCATGTGTGTGTGTGTGTGTGTGTTGTGTGTGTGTGTGTGTCTGTGTGTGAGTGAGTGAGTTTTCTCCCTGGCGCCAGGCTAATAAATACACTGGGCACAACCGAGACTGATCAGAGAGTTTTTCCCCATCAATATTTGACTGAATGTGAAGCACCACATCCTGAGTTCTTTGGAAAACAGCGACAAGCAGAGGAGGCTGGCACAGTGTGTGTGTGTGTGTGTGTGTGTGTGTGTGTGTGTGGGCCGGTTAGGAAAGGCTCGGTTTGACTGTATACTGGAAGAGAGAGTGTGTGTAATGGAGACTTGGAAGTGACACAAAGACACACACACTCCCACAAAGACCTGTGTTTAGTGTCTTTATTGTAAATGTGTCGGATCCAGAGAGAGACTTCACACACCAGCGACACCAGAGCTGATAAACACGTCTCCCGGTGTTGATGAGACTTTCCAAACAGCAGGAGATGTACACACAGCAGGTCCTGGCCAGTGTCTGCCTGTCCCTGGTTGTCCTCCGGGTGACGTACAACAGACAGAAGGGCAGTTGTAGGTCTGTGTGTGTGTGTGTGTGTGTGTCGGTGTGTAAACAATTTAAAGTTCTCTATTAGCCTGCGTCTGGCTCTCACATGCCGTCCAGCTCGCGAGTATCTGGGCGATTGTAAACAGATCGTAAGAGAGACGGAGATGAAGCTCAAATCTCACACTGTTATGGCTGCTGCTGATTGGCCGATTGGTCCAGTGTTATTGTGAGTCATGGAAACACGGACAAAAAAACTATTCTTGTGTGTGGAGGAGGTTATTTAGACTCCGGCAGGTCGGTGCAGCTTCAGCAGAACGTGGACGGTACTTTACACCTCGGTCTACGATTCAACCTTCACTAAAGGCCGGCGCATGCTTCTGCAACGGCGACTGCGGCTTTTCACGCAGTTGTGATGCAGGACTCGTTGTCATTCATGGTTTTACAAGCGTTGCGTGTGTTGCCAAGCAATTCCCCGTCAGACCACTAGGGAGAGTAATGTTTTTGTCGAGTGTGGCACGAAGAAGAGCCGTTTATTTACATCGCCACGGCGGCTCCTCAGAGCCTTTTTCTGGCGGACAAATCGGCCGGTCAGTGACGGGTTATACTCGTGGTCATAGTTTCGGATCTCTTCTGCCAAGTGCTCTTCTATTTTGTCCATATTCGTTCTTCTAAAGCCTCCGTGGTTTCCGCCGGTATTATCGGGCATGAACCGGAAATGCGACTCTGGAAATGATGTAGTTAGCAGACCAATCACAGCCTTGCCGGAGCTTTGCCGTCTAGATAGAAAAATTGGGCGACGCACGTAAGCACGTAGGGGGCCCGGAAGGGCTCTTACGCTTCCGGGCCCGTGAAAACGCAGAAGCATGCGCCGGCCTTAACAGTTACAAGCTCTGGGAGGTGACTCGTAGAGATAGGGTGAGGAGATCGGATATCTGAGGAGACATCGGAGTTAAACTCTCGAAAGGGTGAAGTCGAGGTAGTTGCCTGGTGGGGCCTCCTGGGCGCCTTTCACCAAAGTGAAGGGAAACCCCGGGTAGGCCCAGAACTCACAGGAGGGTTTGAATAACCCATCTGGATCTGGGATCAACTCGGGGTACCCTGGGAAGATCTGGAACACCCAACCAGACCAGATACCTCCGGGACCCGAGTCCAGATCAGCAGAGGCACTGGATCGATGGCTGCATTTCTAAAGAGGCCTTTTCTGCACAGTACAAACTTTATAACATTAACTTTGCACATCCCCCCTCATTAGACAGTTTCAGCACTCAGATTAAAAACTATTTACTTTCCTCATGCACTTGCCGGACACGGTCAGGAGGTCGTCCAGACGACCACGTGTTGCTCCGGCCTCTTCATTCACTCTTCTAGATATCAAGTAGTTTGTTGGAGCTGTTGTTTGTGTTGATTGTCTCTCACACCCACTCGCCTGCAGAGCGCTGCCGACAGCTCCGACTGCTTCAGACCCGTTTTTCAAATCAGATTAAAGGAAATAAATTCTCGCCCAGCGAACTCCAACATGTCCGAGACTCCCACGCAGAACCTTCACTGATCCACGGGGGGCAGTCGTCACGCTGGAGCATTAATAGTTATGATAAAGATAAAATGTCAGAGGGTGAAATGTAAAAACTGTTCTCTTGAATACCTCGTTTTAATGTTTCAACGGAGTTTTATAATTTATACCACAAGCCCAAATCTCTGTCCATGTGCTACTGATAGACACACTGTATTAGCATGTTAGCATGTTAGCATACATTCTAGCAGGAACAGGTTTGATGCTAAGAGGTGAACTCTTCTAAAGTCAAAGGTCATAAGGTCTTATCCCTGTTTCTGTCACAGTATAAATGATAAAATGAACGACGGCTCCAGCGTCAGGTTCCTTCTATCGAGCATGTCGACGAGCCGTCACATGGTCACGTCTCACTGGAACCACTGAACCACATGGTCACGTCTCACTGGAACCACTGAACCACATGGTCACGTCTCACTGGAACCACTGAACCACATGGTCACGTCTCACTGGAACCACTGAACCACATGGTCACGTCTCACTGGAACCACTGAACCACATGGTCACGTCTCACTGGAACCACTGAACCACATGGTCACGTCTCACTGGAACCATTGAACCACATGGTCACGTCTCACTGGAACCATTGAACCACATGGTCACGTCTCACTGGAACCACTGAACCACATGGTCACGTCTCACTGGAACCACTGAACCACATGGTCACGTCTCACTGGAACCACTGAACCACATGGTCACGTCTCACTGGAACCACTGAACCACATGGTCACGTCTCACTGGAACCATTGAACCACATGGTCACGTCTCACTGGAACCACTGAACCACATGGTCACGTCTCACTGGAACCACTGAACCACATGGTCACGTCTCACTGGAACCACTGAACCGTCACATGGTCACGTCTCACTGGAACCACTGAACCGTCACATGGTCACGTCTCACTGGAACCACTGAACCGTCACATGGTCACGTCTCACTGGAACCACTGAACCACATGGTCACGTCTCACTGGAACCACTGAACCACATGGTCACGTCTCACTGGAACCACTGAACCACATGGTCATGTCTCACTGGAACCACTGAACCACATGGTCGGGTCTCACTGGAACCACTGAACCACATGGTCACGTCTCACTGGAACCACTGAACCACATGGTCACGTCTCACTGGAACCACTGAACCACATGGTCACGTCTCACTGGAACCACTGAACCGTCACATGGTCACGTCTCACTGGAACCACTGAACCACATGGTCACGTCTCACTGGAACCGCTGAACCGTCACATGGTCACGTCTCACTGGAACCACTGAACCACATGGTCACGTCTCACTGGAACCATTGAACCACATGGTCACGTCTCACTGGAACCATTGAACCACATGGTCACGTCTCACTGGAACCACTGAACCACATGGTCACGTCTCACTGGAACCACTGAACCACATGGTCACGTCTCACTGGAACCACTGAACCACATGGTCACGTCTCACTGGAACCACTGAACCACATGGTCACGTCTCACTGGAACCATTGAACCACATGGTCACGTCTCACTGGAACCACTGAACCACATGGTCACGTCTCACTGGAACCACTGAACCACATGGTCACGTCTCACTGGAACCACTGAACCGTCACATGGTCACGTCTCACTGGAACCACTGAACCGTCACATGGTCACGTCTCACTGGAACCACTGAACCGTCACATGGTCACGTCTCACTGGAACCACTGAACCACATGGTCACGTCTCACTGGAACCACTGAACCACATGGTCATGTCTCACTGGAACCACTGAACCACATGGTCGGGTCTCACTGGAACCACTGAACCACATGGTCACGTCTCACTGGAACCACTGAACCACATGGTCACGTCTCACTGGAACCACTGAACCACATGGTCACGTCTCACTGGAACCACTGAACCACATGGTCACGTCTCACTGGAACCACTGAACCGTCACATGGTCACGTCTCACTGGAACCACTGAACCACATGGTCACGTCTCACTGGAACCGCTGAACCGTCACATGGTCACGTCTCACTGGAACCACTGAACCACATGGTCACGTCTCACTGGAACCACTGAACCACATGGTCACGTCTCACTGGAACCACTGAGGCGTCAAAACGTTCCGCCGTGAAAAACGACCCGAAGGTTCAGACTCCGACTTCCAAAGAGTTGGACTTCACAGGTCGTGTCCTTCACAGCCGGCGGCTCCGGGAACGGGACGTAACAGTCGGCTGCTCGAATGACAAACGTTGGTTCTGAAGCGTTCAAGGTCACAGGAGACTGAGCACAGCTGAGAGTCACTGACAGACGAGGAGAGAGTTGCTCCTGTGAAACAGTTCCAACACTAAACTATGGGATCAGGTTAAAAACAAAACTTTCAGCCTTTTATTTCTAATTGGTCACGTTACGTGGTTAGGGTTCGGGTTAGACGGGTAACGAGGTTTTGGCGTTTTGTTCGACTCCATCTTGTTATTTTTCTGCATTGGCTTTACTTTCTGGACCCAGAGTCCATTTTACAGTCTAAGCTGCAAACAGCAGAATGTGAATCATAAGCAGAAACATGCATCTACACATATATACGTTTCTCGATAACACTACTAGTGGCTAACACCTGCACAGGCTCCTTTAGGTGTTAGACTTTAATACAAGTACCCTGACTGCACCTCCACTGTTCTTATCTCAGTGTCGTAATATGTAAAACTCTTCTTTGAGAATTAGGATTCAGAGAGAGCGGAAGCATTTGGAGAGAAGAGTTCAAAGAGATCACCAGAGAGCTGAGAGTGATGCAACACTTAAAGTCTGCCTGAGAGAAAGTGAGAACCAGGGTGACAGCGTGGTGGAGGAGAGAGAGAGAGAGAGAGAGAGAGGGATGGAGAGCCTGAGGCTTCGCTATCTCTCTCTCGCTCTCGCTCGTCCTCTGCAGCATCATGGGAGTTGTGCTACATTAGGAACCGGATCAGCCTCAATCCACCGCTGGCCCCACTCTGCTCACTACCACCACAGGAAAGAAATAAAACATTACGTACATATAAAGGTTTGTTAAGTTTTACTCTTCAGCTCTTTTCTGTTTCCAACTCAAACTCAGCCTCCTCCAGTTCGCTGGTTTTTAGGTTTCACGTCCACATCTTCAGTGTTTTGCCTCTGTTCTGGTTCGGTGCTTCAGACACAGCAGGGGGCCGTGCTTCAGGGATGAAGCTCTAATAAACCTTCTGATCACCGGAGGGCAAACAGACACTCTCCACTGAGGGCTGGTGAGGAACTAACCGGACAAAGAGAGTTCCCTTTAGGAGCGGGTGAGGAACAAAACTGAGCTCAAAGAAAAGTTTAAATTCACCAGGTTTCCACCAACACAGAAAGATCATTATATTATCCTATATCCCATTCATTCCCACTGTACATCCCCAGGTTAGGGTGTGATGTGCACGGATCAACGTTCATAATCAGACGTTCAAAAAATTAATTATGTTCAAACAAGCATGAATGAACAAAGAAGGCACTTCAAGTTTTCTTGGTTTTAACCACAATGGACATAAAATGACACGTAAATGAAGTATTCCTTATTCGTCCTCTACGTACCTAACGCTCCTTTCCTTTCAAATAAAGCCATCGAGGTAAACGCCGAACACAACCAAACACCAAGTAAGAATCGTATTCATCTGCTGACCAATTTTCAGACGACTGGCTATCGGGAAGTGACGAGGATTTCAACAAAGAAGATAAAAAGTGAGAGAAAAGAAACAACTTACTAACCCGATCTTTTATCAATTGATCATTTTGTCTATAAAATTGGGAAAAAAGCGACATCTTCCCCCCTGATGTAAACTGTGGAAACACTTTGCTGCAACGACCAATGTGTCAAAAGTTGTGTCAAAAGTTGTGTTGAGAAGTTTGTGCTGAAACTCGTTCTGAGGTCGAGACCAGAGGTTGAGTTTAAGGGAAATAAATGAGGTGTCAGTCTGTGAGTCATCACGAGGTACGAAGCAGCCATGAGGTCTCTCCTCCCTGTCAACATGTGAAGTCATACATATTCACACACACACACAGACACACACACACAGACACACACAGTCGGAGGGGCCTGTGCTCTCTGACAGTCTGTTCGTCCAATCACGGCTCACCAGAGAGACACTTGTCACCACGGCGACAGGCAGCAGGGCCACCAGGGCATTGTGGGAAAGCTCCGGCCTCCAACACATAGACAAGCTGCCATCGCTGAGAGATGAGAGACGATGGATCTGCCTCTTCCGTTTCATTTCAGCGGCTGCGTGTCATGTATGAGGTTCTCCGGGTCAGGGCTGATATTAGGATTAATATAATGATGTTGCATGAAACCATTTTTATATAAAATAAGTACGTTATCCCAGTTTGCTTTGTAATAATAAGGCAATAAAGTTTAGGAGGATTTTCTGTCTTTAATGCTGCTAATGTAAACTAGCCATATATTTGCATTGAGGGATTTTGAGTCCAGAATTACTCCTTAGTTCTGTAAAAATGACTTTTAACATGAGTTTGAATGTTAGAACCAAACAATAGATGTCAGCAGCTTCTCCTGTTTCTCTCTCCTCATCTATCTTTCTCTCTTTTAATTGTCGGCAGCCTCACAACAAGCTTCCAAAAGCACAAACACCTAATTGGTTGAACTGCCTGAAACCAGCAAAGCTTCCAGAGTCCGTTTGGCATCAATCACCAGTCATCTCATTAACAACCTGCAATTAGCCTTAACAAACTTAGAGCCTCCCCCAGGTTCCTCTGTGTACAGGAAACTGAGGGGGGGGGAAACCAGAGGAGAACATGGACGCACACTTTGACAACACAACGCTGGACTAATGTCAACTGAGATCAGGTCTACATTCAAGTCTCTGAAGAAACAGATTAGATTGGGGTCGACAAACGCTTTAATCTTTGGGGCTGAAAAGTTTGGGAACCTCTCGTCTAAACTGTTTGAGCAGAAACATCTTTACTCTCTAAAAATTAAACATATTTTTTAGTTGTATAATGAAGATCTACACACTCCATCTCCAGAGATGAAGTGTGTAGTTTGTTTTCTCTGGAGAGACTCGAGTGAAGCTGGTTTTACAAATATGCTTTTTTTTTTAAATGAGGAGGGAACATGAAACTAGGTGTTTGATTATCATCTTTGCCCAGAGGGAAACAGAATTAGGACTCAACACACTGGAAATTTAAATGAATCAGTGTGTGTGTGTGCGTTTGTTCGGTGTGTGGGTGTGTGTGTGTCTGTCTGTGTGTGTGTGTGTGATTACGCTGCCTCCATGTTCAAACTCTAACTCCATCCTCCCTGCAGGAGCTGAACCTCCTGTAGGAGCACACGTGTTACACCACCGAGTTCAGTTCCTATGGCTCGTGACAGCCGTGATATATGAGGACGTGGAGCGCACACGCACACAGACACACACAAACACACACACACACACAAACACACACACACATGCACCAAATCCCTCCTCTCCATCTCCACCATTACACTTTCAGGACAGGAAAAGCCGCGAGGGAATTCCATC
Source organism: Limanda limanda (assembly GCF_963576545.1). Lineage (NCBI taxonomy): Eukaryota > Metazoa > Chordata > Actinopteri > Pleuronectiformes > Pleuronectidae > Limanda > Limanda limanda. The sequence goes on from NC_083650.1 coordinate 25,684,950, forward strand.
GGGGAATTCCCGAATTATCCTCTTATCCCGGAGATCGCGGGAGAACTCAGCGGGTCGGGTCCCACCGGAGCCCAAAGAGACACAAGGAATTATATATCATTTATTAGTACGCACACATGTATTATACACACGCACAACCGCACTGTATGAATGTATAAATCCTTTAATTCTGTCGAGAACTGTCTCCCTCACACAGAACACAGGAGCTGAGACACAGGAGGGATTTCATTCTCCTTCTCTGACTCACAGCATCAGGGCAGATATTCATATTTTCCAAAAGGTTGAAGTGTTCCTTTAAGAGCTGTGGTTCCCTGAGTGGAACAGACCTCTGTTCTACACGTGATGGGTTTAGATTCAAAGCTGCTTCTGGGGTTTGATATCAGACTCACGTCGCCAGCGGCTCATTACGAGCTTCAGGTGCAAAGTCTGTGAAACGTGTCTGTGAGCCTCCGGAGGTGAGGAGGGTCGAGTGAGGAGGAAGCAGCGGAGCCGGGCTCATCACCGGGATCCAGATCTGTTGAGTCAGAGTGTAAGTGAGGTCGCCAGACGCTCTGGCACAAGCCCAACGCTTCCTGTGGCTGCGTTGACCCTCAGCCGCCACGAACACACACAGACACCATCACTCACCTCCTATCACCCCCCCCCCCCCCGTCTCCAGCCTCACAGCGGCTCACTAGATCAGAAAAGTGGTAAACCAGGAGCTCAATCCCAATAACTCCTGACATCTTAATAATGTGTTGAGAATGAAGCTCTGCAGTAGGGAGCCTGCAGCCACCAGATTGTGTTGCTGTGTGCAGCGGGAGCGGGGGGGGGGGGGGGGGGAGGAGAGAGACCGGAGTCTGAGTCACGCACGGCTGCTGGTCGTTTGGGAAAAAAAAAAGTGTCCTGCACGTCGAGATGCTTTTGCAACAATGCACAGAAGAAAAGAGCCGGCAGGTCCTGAGGCCTGTGCTCCGCTTCCTGACTTTGTTTCTGCTTCATCAGGAGTGATGATGAGGGGGGGGGGGGGGGGGGTCTGAGGTTCTGAGGAGCATCAGCTCCAGACTCTGTCCCTGGCAAACTGGGACATCCACTCATCAGAGATTACATGGAACATTCATCCAGTGGCATGACAAGGTTTTTCCACTGTTGAAGAGTATTGCCTCCTAAAACCACAATCCTCAATCGATGCACAGCACGCGTTCTGCCACAGGGGGCGGAGCCAGTGCCACGCAGCAGCTGGGGAACGAGGCTTTAAATCTGACAAAGGTAATGAGACGACACAACAGCGGAAAGAATCTGAGATCTCTGTTCCGCTACAGATTTAAAGATCTTTAAGCCGCCTGCTCCGCCTCATCTGAATCCTCCCGACAGGAGTGGATTCAAGAGGTGAAATCAATCAGAGAGAGAGAGAAGAGAGAGAAGAGAGAGAGAGAGAGAGAGAGAGAGAGAAGAGAGAGAGAGAGAGAGAGAGAGAGAGAGAGAGACAGAGAGGAGAGAGAGAGAGAGAGACAGAGAGGGAGAGAGAGAGAGAGGAGAGAGAGAGAGAGAGAGAGAGAGAGAGAGAGAGAGAGAGAGAGAGAGAGAGAGACAGAGAGGAGAGAGAGAGGAGAGAGAGAAGAGAGAGAGAGAGAGAGAGAGAGAGGGAAACGGGATCAGATCTGTGAGGGAACCAGGGCGTCTGTGCACTGGAGCTCGGACAGATTCACTTCCACTGCAGCTGCTGCAGTGGAGAGAGAGAGAGGGGGGAGAGAGAGAGAGAGAGAGAGAGAGAGAGAGAGAGAGAGAGAGAGAGAGGAGAGAGAGAGAGAGAGAGAGAATCCAACAATGCACTTAACCCAGGAGCATGGTACTTGTTGTTTGCTTTCTCACCGTGCAGAGATCACAGGAGCAAGGATGTGTGTGTGACTTTCTTTGCGTGGGTGTTTGTGTGTTTGTGTGTGTGTGTGTTTGTGTGTCTGTGTGTTTGTGTGTTTGTGTGTTTGTGTGTGTATGTTTGTGTGTGTCTCACTCACTATCCCCACTGTGACTGCTATCAGATATTTATCCCAGCTCAGCTCAGCTCAGGACTCACCCTCCCATCAAAGCCTTTGCAGTGGAGCTGGTCACAGATCAGTTTCCCCCCCCCTCACCCCCCCCCCCCCCCCCTGTCCTCCAGCTGTAACTCTGCTCTAGTATTTTCCCGACCCGCCTGTAACGAGCACTTAACGAGCGCAGCGCTAACGAGGAGCCGCGGTGGATCAGGAGTGAAGAAGCTTGAACTCTACACTGAGATTACAGCTGACTCAGCAGGTCAGAGGTCAGAGGTCAGCTTCATGACATTTACATACAAAATACCTCTCAGCAGAAAGCCAGAATATCCTGCTTTGCATTTTTTTAAAAGCAGATTGTTTTCCACTTCTTATCGCATTCGTTTTATAAAACTGAATCTTTAGCTCCAGAATTGTTAGACCAGGGGGGGGGGGGGAAACCTTCTGCCTTCGGGCCATAAACGACCCTGTGAGACTATTTTATCTTCATGAATATGAATAAAGCAGCTCACATATACAAAAGATTCCTATCACAGCTTTTTTTGTTTTGCAATAAATGGAAATAACATTAAACGGAAGACGAACATTTCCCATCTCTCCTCTGGATGAACAGAATCCCAAAGGACAGAAGAAGAAGAAGAAGAAGAAATACGACTGAGGCTTCGTCATCATCACTACCACCTGACATCAGACAGAAGCAGCTCAAGCCCTCGGATCAAAGACATGATACGTGTTCAGGAAGGTGATATGAACACGTGATAAAATCCTCCGTGTTCTCAGAGAATAGTTTCCAACAAGAACAAATATCAGATTAAATATGAGACGATTCTGAAAACTGAGCCAACGAACGAGCTTCCACTGAATCATTCAGGAGAAAAACATCATCACAACGAGGAAAACCTTCGTACAACTTCATGATTTAAAGATGAACATCAAGGTCTTTGTGTAGCCGAGGACGAGCAGGACGACACGCACTCTCACAGATTCCTCTCGGCTCCCGGACGCCGGAGCAACCTTCTGTTTACAAGGAGATTAATCAGTGAAAGGCCACCTGACAGCCCCCCCCCCTCCCCCCCCCCGCCCACATGGAGCCGGCTCATTTGAGGATTTGACCCGAAAAACTGTCAGATACTAAGTCTTCTTCTGGTTTGTGTTCAGACTCAGGAATCAAGTGTGCAAATCAAATCCTTAAGACCCCGGCTGAACAAAGACTTCATTAATTCATCAGTTCTGTGTGACATTAACACACAAAACATAACAGTATATTGCATATTGCACATCCACATTCCTCTCCTTACTCTTTATTTAACTTTTATATCTTGTATATATTTTTGTTTTGTTTTATAAACAGTTATTTCTTTCTCATGAGAAGTACTTATTGTGGTTTTATGCTTTATGTTAAATGTACGCACCTATTTACCAAAGAAAATTCCAGGTAGGTGTAAAACCTACTTGGAAATAAATCCTTTCTGATTCTGATTCTGATTCTGAAAACGTGTGTTTGTCTCAGCAGGCGACTGCTTGTTTATTCTCTGGTTCTGAGCTGGAGATGATTTCCGGAGCTGGTTTCACTTCCGCCCACGAGCAGAGGATTTGAAACACCTGCCTCTCTCTCTGCCCACCTCTGCTAAGTGCTCTCAAGTGGCTCCGGCAGCGATTTCCTTCTGCAGCTGCACTTTCTTCTCCTCACCGACCACGTCTGAACCGGCGTCCGTCCAAACAAGACCTGGTCCTCTCTTCTGGAGAATGTCCCCTGGTTGCTAACTGACCCGACCTCGGCCGGCTCCTGGAACGAGTTCTGAACAGAAAACACGTTCTGCAGCCGGGAAGCCCACGACTCGCTCGGAGTAAATCACCGCTAAGCAGAATATTCCAGCTAAGAGGTGCAATCCATCAGGTGTAATGTGTGATAAGATCCCAGCAGACTCGTTGGTGCTGCTGTGAAAGAACAGGACGGGGGGGGGGGGGAAGGGGGTGTTAGCCTCTTTCCCATGCAACACAAAAACACAAAAGGCACAGGGGCGGGTGGAGGACGGAGTGACACCGAGCGACAATTAGGGAAAGTGTGAGTTGTGTTTCCAGAGCAGAAACCCTCCCTCGAGTTTCCAGAAACCTGATTCATTGTAGTGTTGAGTTTAAAGTTTCTCCTTCGGCTGTTTTTCATCCCAAGAAACTGAAGGATGAAGAGATTCTGGTTTGATATTCACATTCAACATGTGCACGAACATGTTGAATGTGAATATCAAACCAGATTAGGATTAGCTGAAGTGAATTTGTACTTTTCTCCTCTTCTCTCTCCTCACCATTCATTTCCCCACGGTCTTTCCTTCATCACGTTTCCTCTACATCCACTGATTTCACTCCTTTCTCCCTCCTTCCTCCTCCTCCTCCTCCTCCTCCTCCTCTGTCAGTGCTGTGTGGATTAGCTGAAGTGAATTTGTACGTTTCTCCTCTTCTCTCTCCTCACCATTCATTTCCCCACGGTCTTTCCTTCATCACGTTTCCTCTACATCCATTGATATTCCTCCTTTCTCCCTCCTTCCTCCTTCCTCCCTCCTTCCTCCTCCTCCTCCTCCTCCTCCTCCTCCTCTTCCTCCTCCTCCTCCTCTGTCAGTGCTGTGTGGATTAGCTGAAGTGAATTTGTACGTTTCTCCTCTTCTCTCTCCTCACCATTCATTTCCCCACGGTCTTTCCTTCATCACGTTTCCTCTACATCCATTGATATTCCTCCTTTCTCCCTCCTTCCTCCTTCCTCCCTCCCTCCTCCTCCTCCTCCTCTCTCCTCCCTCCTTCCTCCTCCTCCTCCTCTCTCTGTCAGTGCAGTACAATGTGCGGCAGAAAGGAGAGGGAGAAAGAGGGAGGAAGAGGGAGGCCCAGCAGGGCGTGAAATGGTCGGAGCTTTTACTACAACTGGCAGCAGTCGACTGCATAGTGCACCAGCCATCGCCGTGGTAACCCGGAGCAACAGTGCACTGATAGAACGGCATGCTAACTTAAAAAAAAAGTGAAGGCCTGTCCTGCATGCGGAGCAGGTGCTAATGGGCAAATTGAAAACACACACGAACACACAAACACACAAAAACAGAAACACAACACACTAAACTGAGATCAGAACCAACTCTTTGGAGTCGAGCTGCAGAACTGAGACCTGAACCCGACCCGAGCCACAGTCGTGTTTCACTTGTTGCTTCAGGAAAGACAGAGTTCCTCCTTTAAAGCTTTTCTCACGACACTGAAACATCTCAGAATAATATTCCCTCAGTAATTCAAATTGATTTCAAACTTTTGTCGGACGTTAAACCCTGAACCTTCTTCCAGAGTCGAGCTGAGTTCAAACCTTCCGGATCCAGATCAGATCTGCTCCTCACCTCATCACAGGCTCCTGATGGATGCTAGTTTCAATATGCTTGATTTTTATGTTGATGAGGAAGTGATTGAATATTCCTTTGTCCAGATCCCTCAACCTTCCACTAACTGTCAAGGAAATCTGATGAGTAGATTTTGCTGCCGACAAACAAAGAAACAAACAAACCAATAAACCATAACAGGTTTTATTGTTCCCTGTGAATCATCCACTACCCAGAGGGTCGGGGGTACAATCCCACTCCCAGGCGTCCTCGAGCAAGAGACTGAACCACAACATGTCCCTGATAATAAACTCAGTGTAATAAAGAAGAGCTGCATATAGAAGAGCTGCATATAGAAGAGCTGCGTGTGTGGCTGCTGGCAACTTGAACTGCAAAGAGCTTCGAGTGCTGGAGAGAAGAGAAGTGTAAAATCAACACAATCCTTTTACCCTTTAGTGTGTTGTTGTTTTAACATATTTGGGCTTTACCTTGTCAAGTTAGCAGCCGGGCTACACACTCGCTCTGTTTAGTTTTCACCCACATGTGAAAGTCCGGAGCAGAAGAAACACACAACCTGAGTCCTGAGGTTCCAACAGAGTCTCAGGTTCCAAGCAGCAGATCCAACACAATCCAATCGAGTGAAGCAGTCCAGAACCGAAACAATAATAATACAACTGTTTCACTTGACCTGCCAATTTCAGACTCACACACACAGACTCACACACACACACACAGACTCACACACACACAGACACACACACACAGACACACACACACACAGATCTGGCCCTCTTCCTGCAGCCGTGGTGCCTCTGTGACTAATCTGGAGGATAAATAACCCGGTGAGATTCAGTTCCAATATCACAGGCTCCGCTCGCCAAAAAATTAACATCAGCATAATAGTATTATCTGGCTCGTAGTCATCCATTAAAACCACTTAGAGCAGCCAGGCCGGGGGGGAATACACCAGCGCTCTTATTAAAGCTCCGAGCACCGAGCTGCCGAGGAGGAGAGGCCACCGGTTTGAATCCACCTGATCCTCTTCTCTGAACCAGCCGTGAGCAGGAGAGGAACCAGCGGCTCCGCCCGGGTAGAGAGAGAGTTTCTCATTTGAGGGCAAGCGAGAGGACGTCAGGTCGGAGTGAAGAGGCGTGTCCGATCCGTGGCACCGCGGCGGCACCGGGGAGAAGAATCGATCCAGCGCCGGCATCGGAGCAGATTCCCAACGAGATACCCGACCTGAGCCTGATTGATCTCTGACCTTTCAGCCCGATGATGAATCTGTTCCTAAGTGCTCGGACTCTGGAGCAGATCATCTCAGATTCTGTCTCTCCCTGCTGAGTGTGTCTGACTCTCATATATAATATGTGTTAAAATAACACATATTATATTATACTGCATTACATTGCATATTGCAATTTGACACTTTTCACTGTTTTGCAATCTGCACTTTGCATATCACTTTTTACTTCACTTTTTATATCTTTTATCTTATATATATTTTTATATAGATATGTTTATGTCTAAATAAATGTTACTTTGTATAATTATTAGTAAAAGTGAGTAAATAAGAAGTAAATAGTGAGTAAATATATATTGTAGGGCTGGGCAAGTTAACTCGTTTTAATCGAGTTAACTCAAGTGATGAGTTAACTCGATTGTTTATCCGCCAATTATTTTCTTTTTTCCTGTTCTGCAGCAGTCAGCAACAGACTTTCACAAAATAAAAGCCTGACTTTCACAATAAAACAATAAATAATCAAACCTGAGTTAATGCGAGATAAAATAATTAATCGAGTTAACTCATCACTTGAGTTAACTCGATTGAAACGAGTTAACTTGCCCAGCTCTAATATATTGTTTTTTAGTGTTTTTCTTATGTGTGGTGTATTTATTGTGTTTTTATGCTTCTATGTTCATTGTATGCACCAATAACCAGAGCAAATTCCAGGAAGGTGTAAACCTACTTGGCAATAAATATCTTCTGATTCTGATTCTGATTCTGATTCTGATTCTGGTCCCGTCACGTGAAGCAGAAGCGGCGCCGTCCTTCACGTGACCTCATCAGAGAGTTTCCTTCCTACATCGTTTCGGGGAAAAATCCTTTAAGCCTCACACCCTCTGATCTGAGATAAAACCCCTTATCTGTTTGGCTTTTCACAATAAAAGCCTTGACTGTAAAAACATGCCATGTGTGTGAGTGTGAGCGAACGCAGCCTCTGTCCGTCTTTTGTCCTCTCTCTGAAAAGCAGATTGATGCGCTCGGCTTTGTCTCCGTCCGCTTTGTGAGTCTCACTGAGCAGCGGTTACACACAAATTCAGACGGGAGCAAACTGGCCGAACTGGTTTCAGCGGCTGGATCCCAAACTGTGCAGAGGAATGGAAACCTGAGCTGTGGCTGTGGAACGGGATCAGAGGACTTAGGGACACCAGCAGGAAGCTTGATCCAACTTCCTTAGAATGAACAACAGGTCTAGATCATGGATGGATGGATGAAGTTCATATTCTACCACAAATAACTCCGGGTGTATCTCAGAAATCCTCTTGTGAGTGGACTCATTCGAGCCTTTTCTCCTGTTTCTCAGACGTGCTGCTCCGTGTGTGCAGATCTATAATCAACACAATCGCTCTATAGATCTATAGAACTTCTTTTGTTTGTCGTCTGTTTCCTTTTCGTGTGTCTTCTCTGTTTCCACGTGTGTTGTATTTGTGACATCAGAAGAAGAAGATCTATTAACCTGAGGGAAGGACGAGGCCGTTACACATGTACACATCCCTGTACCCCCCCCCCCACTGTCCGTCTCTTTCATAGTCTCTCTCTCTTCTTTTCTCCTCCTCTCCCTGTCTCCATCCTAGTGGTTGCCAAGGCGATGGTGTTTTGTGGAGACAGCTGGTTAGGGCTCATTTGTCAAGCTGCTGACCTGCCCTCCCTCTCACCCCCCCCTTCCATCCCTCCTTCTCAGCCCTCTCTCTTCATCCCTCCCTTCTCTTCTCTTTTCTTCCTTCTCATCCCTCCCTCTTCATCCCTACCTTCTCTTCTCTTCTCTTCTCTTCTTCTTCTGCAATCTCTATGCAATCTTGGGGAAGATGGGGAACTGAATATTAACCTGTAATTTGAGAAACTACACTTTGTATGGATGTGTGAATGGGTATGCGTGTGTATATATATATATATATATATATATATATATATATATATATGTGTGTGTGTGTGTGTATATATCGAAAAGAGACTATATGTATTTTTAATAACCTTGTTTTGTTTGGGTTTTACAGCTGGTGGTTGACGTAAGAGGTGTATTTTATTCCTCGAAATGAAAAATAAATGGATTTGGAAAAAACAAAAAAACTTCTCTTCTCTTCTCTTCTCTTCTCTTCTCTTCTCTTCTCTTCTCTTCTCTTCTCTTCTCTTCTCTTCTCTTTTCTCTTCTCTTCTCTTCTCTTCTCTTCTCTTCTCTCCTGGTACTTTACCTCCTGAACGATTATGCTTCTCAGATGAAACCGGCTCATTTCAGCGTCGTCCACTCCTCTCATCATGTCAATGGAGTTGTAAAATGAAGTCTGAATCAATGGGCCGGCATTAACTGCTGCACACAGCGAATCAACCAGAGTACTTGTGGGATTGCGTAATGATCTGGACGAGAGACTCTCGGGACATTGATTGCGATGTAATTCTTCGGAGACGTTGTGGCAGCGAGCCCGACACAAACGCTGACTCTCTCTCTCCTCACAGCTCAGAGAGAACTCTGTCAAACCCAGCTGGGTGACATTTCTTTTAAATGACCAGAGAGGCATCGTTAGCAAGACAAGCAAAAGATGAAGGGAAAGTGTTTCCCATCACAGAGTCTCTTAACAAATACATTAATAAACCACTGGGACATCTCTGCACATCTCTGCCAAGGATAAAACCCAATCGCTCAATGTTCAAACCCTTAAACTGCCTCTTAATCAAATCCACTCCCAGATGGAATGGGTTCTTTCCCCGGTACAAACCCGTATGAAATCATAACTGTGATGTTAATAATCTGAGATGAGACATCGACATCAGACCTGTGATGGTGTCTTCGTCTAAAAGTCACTAAGTGAACTTAAACTTCAACTTTAATATATAGAAAAATTATATTTCAAGGTGAAAATCACTGCTGTCTATATTTATAGAAGAATGTTCACATATGCAAAATCGGTACGAATGCAGCACATATGCACATCCCACGTTCTTCGAAGCCTGAATCTCAAAAAGCCAATCTGCGCCGGTTTACTGGAGTGTGACATCCCAGTCTGTTAAACGTGTGGGACTGTGTGTGTGTGTCTGTGTGTGTGTGTGTGTCTGTGGGATTCTTTGTGTATGTGTATGTGTGTGGGAGGGAGCATAATTCGATTTGATTTGATTCACGATTGCACCATGTTTCTCTACTGGCTGCCTATTTATTTTAATTGCATAATTGGCTCATTCTGTCCGTGTGTGTGTGTGTGTGTGTGTGTGTATGTGTGTGTGTGTGTGTGTGTGTGTGTATGTGTGTGTGTGTGATCTATTCATGTACAACCTCACAGGGTCAAAAGGTCATTGAGGTAAACTCAAAGCCAAGCTATTGTCGAACACGTGTATTCTGAGAATGCCTGTGTGTATACACATGTCCTATTGTGTGCGTATCCATTTCTACCTTTGTCCGTTCTTTTAATGGATATTTGTGCATCTTGTTGCCACGGAAACACAGGTTAGTAACGAATGCACCTTATAGTTTGTGTGATCATTATAAGTTCAACAGAATCTACGTGTTCAACCCGACTCTCCTCTTCTCTGTCTGAAGACACAGTTTCAATGATGACCCATTTTGTGATAAGTGTCCTGGTAATTCCATGAGGAGCAACCATATTAAAAATAGAGCCGCTCAGGGTGAGGGAGGTGCTCTGGATAGAAGAGCTCGTCATGTGACAGCTGCGATGATGCTGTGGTAGTAGATGTGTTGCATCAGAAATACAAGAATACAATAGAAAAGTATAATTCAGGACAGAAACCACATCATGTGCCAGTGGGATGAAGAATTCCACGAATCTCTTGGTCTGAGATTTCATGTAGGAACACACACACACACACACACATATACACACACACACACACACATACACACACACACACACACACACACACACAGACACACACACCTCCATCTGTCAGCCCTCCCTCTCAAACTACAGCAGACTCAAAGTGCACAGGGCCTCTCACAGACCAGTGGAACCTGGAGGAGGCGGCAGCAGAGGAAAGTAAACGAGAGGAAACTTTCTGAAGTCTGAAACTTTCCTCCCTCCTCCCTCCTCCCTCCTCCCTCCTCCCTCCTCCTTCTGTCCTCACCTCCGTTCACGCTCGTTTATCTCTCCCTCTTCCCCTCTCTCTTTATCAGAGAAACAGAATCAGGGTAGAGGAAGCCTGGAGGAAAATCTATTTAGATCAGCTATTTTGTGAAACTGCAGCAGAAATGTCCTCAGTTGTTCCCTGAAGGAACGAATCAGAACCCAGCCGCTCATTTGTATTACACACACACACTCTCTTTCTACTGGGAACATACTTTACAGGATTCTCGTGTTCTTTTATGTATATTATGTCGTTGTCACAACACATCCAGGTTCTTTTTTCCACAGAAGCTATTTTTAACTCACATCTCATTTAAGGTGTGAAGACGAAGCAGCGCCGAGCATCTTCCTCTCATGTTAACATCTGAAGTCTGGATACAAATATGGATTCAACAACTAAAGATGAGCAGAAACAATACGTACGTTTGAAGTCTGGAGTAAAACAGAGGCTGACATTTAGAACGTACACATTTCAGTTCAAGTATTTTATGTGTATAGCACCAAATCATGTATTATCACTTATATTATCTCAGAGCACGAAAGTCAAGGCCTTCCAAATGATAGAGCACATCAACCACTATCAAATGCAACTAAATATACATAGAATTTGAATTAAAAAATGTTTTAAATAAATTCTGTAAATTAAATGTTGTACTGGAAAACAAACAGGAATCATATGAAGTATGTTATTCTGCTTCTAACCCAACTGCAAACCTCTAGCTTTCATTTAAAGGTTCGATTCACTTCTTCACTCACTAGTCTCAAGTCAACCTGCTCGTCCTCCGGGTCTCGTCCCTTTAAAGAAGCACACACGTGCACACACACACACAGCCCTACATGCACAGTAACCAGGACACAGCCAGGAGGACAGTCCATCACTAGATTTAGACAAAGTGTTATTAAAACCCACTTAGTCCTGGCTGTAAGAGCTACAAGCTATGGAAACTATGCAGTCGGCCACAGGCTGAAACGACAGCCCGGCCGACATCTGCTTCAAATCTGACCAAAAACAGCCGAGAGAGACAGAGACGCTGGGTTTCAGACGACTGTTGCTAAGACGCCATCTTTCACATGCACTTATCATGACGGTGCACTTTGTTTCATGTCATTAAAACCTCCTATTATCTCAGAAACATCTGACTTTTCCAAACAACTAACAACTGTCGCCTACCAGACTGAACTCTTTCCTCCCATCACTCAGCAGGAACATGTCTCTAAACTCAAATCAAACACTACAGATAGATGTATCCTGTCATGCCCGAGGAAAAGGGATAATCAATTATAGTTTTAGTATATTTAAAAGAAATAACAAATAATGACAGAAACCTTTAATGTTGGTTGTAGAAATCCAAGCTACAACAAATGGACCAAACATTAAAATTTTAGATTTTATTTACAGTCCATGAACCGATGTTGATTGAATGAATAACTTGTCCTTGTCAAGTGAAAGACGTCTATCAATAGAATGAGTCTAACATCGGTTCCTTGTAGAGTTAGTATCGGTCGACTGTGGGCGGAGTCTAATGACGACTCCCATAAACCAACACGTGGCCCAGCAGTGAAACAGGTCGACTGCTGAAGGTTTACAGCCGTCTCACTACAGGCCTCCATGAGAAGGCTTTACAGCAAACAGTCATTTGTGTTGACATTATGAACACACCCCCCCCGACAGGCATGTGTGTGCGATAGGAAGAGCAGCCAGTAGCCCACCTTATTGTGTGCGTTTTACGGAACAGCAATCAACAACACACAGATTAGTGGTGCGACCTCACGGAGCGTTTACTGGAAAACAGTAATTTCACCTCCTAGAGTGAAAGGATCTGCTGCACGGGGATGAAGACCAGTTCTCAGGTTTACATTCTGAACCTGCACATACACACCACTGCACAGCGACAACACCAACAACACCTTTTAAATACAGTGAACACACAAATCGCACACGGACAAAAGAGAGAGATGTAAGAGTGGAGAGAGCAGAAGCTCCTACGAGCCGGACATCGACTGTTAACAAGTCAAATCAACTGACTAACAGAGCAATGACGGCTTAATATGCAGCTAAGCTTTGTAATGAAATAGATATGAGCATTTAATATTTACAGCAGTAACAGATTCAAAGAACAAAGACGACCTGGCGTCGAGCCAAAGTGTCGAGCATCGCACAAACATGAGTCTGAACGCTGGAGCTGATTCCCCAGGTTGTGAGTGACGAGAGAACATCAGCACAGAGGCCTCCTGGAATGAGCTGCTAGAGCAATCATGAACCTCAGCATCAGATAATCAGGTCTGTGCGTCAGGCGGGATGAGCTCTGATCTGTGGCGGAGCAGCTTCACAGCAGGGGGCCTCACACGGAGCTCCAGGTCCCGTTCACACAGGAGAGACAACAGAGGAGCTCCGGCGGCTAAGTGGTTTCTCTGGGATGTTCACACACAGCAGAAAGTCACCTGAAAGGGCAACTGGGACTCTTTATTAAAACGCCTTTGTGTAGTCCAATTAGGTTGAATAGATAGATACCCCCCCCCCCCCAGCGTTGCCCAGTTTCCCTGCTGCTCATTTGTTTAAGGTGTTTATTTGTATATGTTCCCAGCAACCAGCTCCTCCCACTGACGATCCTTCTACTTAAGATTCAAACCACACACACACTCTGAAAGAAATCACCCAATTTCCCAACTTCTCTGCAGCTCACGATCCCATAGATCAGGTCTATTGTGCAGCAGGTAGAGAAGAAGTAGAGAAGAAGTAGAGAAGAAATAGAGAAGAAGTAGAGAAGAAGTAGAGAAGAAGTAGAGAACAAGGAGAGAAGAAGTAGAGAAGAAGTAGAGAAGAAGTAGAGAACCAGTAGAGAACCAGTAGAGAAGAAGTAGAAAAGAAGTAGAGAACAAGTAGAGAACCAGTAGAGAAGAAGTAGAGAACAAGTAGACAACAAGTAGAGAAGAAGTAGAGAAGAAGTAGAGAACCAGTAAAGAACAAGAAGGGAACAAGTAGAGAAGAAGTAGAGAACAAGGAGAGAAGAAGTAGAGAACCAGTAGAGAAGAAGTAGAGAAGAAGTAGAGAACCAGTAGAGATCAAGTAGAGAAGAAGTAGAGAACCAGTAGAGAAGAAGTAGAGAAGAAGTAGAGAAGAAGTAGAGAAGAAGTAGAGAAGAAGTAGAGAACCAGTAGAGAAGAAGTAGAGAGCAAGTAGAGAACAAGAAGGGAACAAGTAGAGAAGAAGTAGAGAAGAAGTAGAGAACAAGTAGAGAACAAGTAGAGAAGAAGTAGAGAACAAGGAGAGAAGAATTAGAGAAGAAGTAGAGAACAAGGAGAGAAGAAGTAGAGAACAAGTAGAGAACAAGTAGAGAACCAGTAGAGAAGAAGTAGAGAAGAAGTAGAGAACAAGGAGAGAAGAAGTAGAGAACAAGTAGAGAACAAGGAGAGAAGAAGTAGAGAACAAGTAGAGAACAAGTAGAGAACCAGTAGAGAAGAAGTAGAGAAGAAGTAGAGAACAAGGAGAGAAGAAGTAGAGAAGAAGTAGAGAACAAGGAGAGAAGAAGTAGAGAACAAGTAGAGAACAAGTAGAGAACCAGTAGAGAAGAAGTAGAGAACAAGTAGAGAACAAGGAGAGAACAAGTAGAGAACGAGTAGAGAACAAGTAGAGAACAACGAGAGAAGAAGTAGAGAAGAAGTAGAGAAGAAGTAGAGAAGAAGTAGAGAAGAAGTAGAGAACAAGTAGAGAAGAAGTAGAGAAGAAGTAGAGAAGAAGTAGAGAACCAGTAGAGAACCAGTAGAGAACAAGTAGAGAACCAGGAACCTGGAATCAGCAGCACAACAGAATCCAGAGCAAAGAGGAATGAACAGAGCGATGAGAGAAGAGGATGAACGAGTCAAAGTAGAGAATAGAGACAAGTTATAAAACAGAGGGAGTGGTCGGCTGGACGCCATCGCCACATCTCACTCGCCCCCCCGCTCCCTCAAACACAGAGCGTGAAACACAAGAACAACATCAGCAGGAGGATTGGAAATCAAAGGGAGATTGTGACTCACAAGATCTCGTCGTTCTGAAACTCCAAGACGCCGTGCGAGTCCTCGAAGTCCTCGCCGCTGCCTCGGGCGGTTCCCTCCACCGTCTTGTACGGCACGGTGACCACGCCGCGAGCGCCCGACGTCCTCAGCACCTTCACCTCCATGGTGCCCACGCTCTCGCTCACGTGGCAAACAGGCTCCTCGAAGGTAAAGATACCGGCGTGGTCGTCATCAAAGATGGTGACGGTGGCGGTGGCGGGTAGGCCGAGACATGCCACTGAGTCCACGTGATTGGCTGCCTCGCCTTCGTCGGGCTCCTCCCCTTCGGAGGTCAACACCCTGACGTTGGACAGGTGGATCAGGAAGTTCTCGTCCTCCTCAAAGATGTCGTCATCGATGACCCCGACGCGGATCTCCTTCAGCGTCTCGCCGGCCTTGAACACCACCACGCCCTCGGTGAACTCGTAGTCCGATCCGGCGTTGGCCGTCCCGTCTTCTGTCCGGTACTCCACGGTGAGCGTCTTGCTCAGGTCGCCGCCGCGCCGCATCACGTTGACGGCCACGGTGCCGCAGTTCTCCAGGCACTGGTAGGAACCGGGCTCAAAGAAGATCCTGGAGATGGGGTCGTTCTCGCCGACGTCGGAGCGGACCTCGTGCATGCTGACGGCCTTCCGGGCCTGGTCGGCGGCGTGCTTCTTCAGGATGTTGCCGGCGCCGGTCATCAGTCGAGTGGCCTGGCAGCGGTAGAAAGCACGACTCTTCTGCTGCTGGCTCAGGACTTGGTAGTTGGCGAGTTCGATGAGTTGTTCCACCTGAGGCGAGAAAACACAACGGCACACGAACAGTGAAAACATGTTCTTCTTCACGGTCGATTCTGGATTTAATACACCGACGACTCCCCGACAGTTTCATCCTGGTTGAGATCTGAGTCGTGTTGCTACAGCAGAGACATTTCTATCACAGCGTCTGTGATTATCTTACATAGAGGAAGAAGCATCCGATTATCGGAGGCTTTGTGAGATCTTACACAACCACACATAACAAACCAGAGCAGCTCTGTGATCTCATCAGTCAACGAGTCCTTCAACGAGAGGATCCAGATCCAAGAGCTCATTGCAGCAAACATCCGTCCTGCTTCCCTGTTCCTGGTTTCATCCTCTCAAAATTTAATTGTAATAGTTCCCACTTGTCCTGATCCCACAGATGATTAGTACTGTTGGGGATCAGGTGAACAGTTTTTACTCCAGTTAAACAACTCTAAAAAGATTTGATTGGCTCAAATTGGCCCTCGAGCTCTCGAATCCCATTTCCCGTCCAAGCTGATTTCATCATATTCAAGATGTCATCATCACACTCACTCACTGGCTGTGCAATTTCCAGATATGTTCCTGCTGTATTCTCATATTTCACAAGGGGGCCAGCAGGAGACATTTCTGAAAATGTCTCCAACGTTTGCAGTGCCACTTCGGAAACTGCAGCTAAAATAAGAATATAACTCTACTCTAATATTGTTGTCCCTGTGTCCAGGATGAGTATGAGGACAAATAAAAAGCAGACTAGTGTTTGACAGCAGCTTCATCTGCCTCCATCTTAATCCACATAGAGACGAGGGCAAAGAGCGTAAAACCTATTTGAGCAGCGTCTCTCATGCATGTAAGAAGCTTGTGTTTTCTGTTACACGTGTTTGTGTGAAACCTCGTCCAAAAAAAATAAGAGGAACACAGACTGGAACGAAGCTCATCATCCTTTCCATATGTTGCTGGGTTTCTCAAATACAGAAGTAGGAACACAGAGTCAGGAAAACAAAACTGTTTCTTATGTCTTGATGATTTAAACTGAGGTCGAGAACACTCTTAACACTATACTTAACAGTCTTTCACTTGTAGTTGTTCTGTATATACAGACACAAGTACTGTACAGTTACTGTTTATACACCGACAGAGTAACCATCAACAAAATTGTACTATCTGTGTTTATGCTTGTATTCATATATTTGTGTCACAACTGCTGCAGCTTTCTGTTTCTTTCCAGCTGCACCATTATCAGATTAATGTGAGTGGCTGAGATGAGACCTGGGCTGCATTCATCTCCATAATCACAGTGATAGAGAAGGCAACAGAAAGTCGCCCATCTGTCGCTGATTATTCTGACATTTTATTCCCAAAGCAAGAAAACACCAGAGAGGAGAACAGCACAGACAGGAGAACAGCACAGACAGCTGCGTCTGTTCATGTCTCCTGACCCGCTGCCTCTGCCCTTCATGCAGGTTCCTCCTTCACTCCTCCACCCACCTCCTTGTCGGGGTGCTTCTGCTTCAGCTCCTTCAGGATCTTGGCCATGTCTCTGCGGGTCTCCTCCTCGTCCAGGTCTTTCTCGTCCAGGTCCAAACCCAGGGACCCGTCCAGGAAGTCCACGCCATGAGAGTTCAGCATCTTCCCGTCCATCTCGATGTCCACCTGACCAGGACAGAGAAGGGAGCGTCATCAGTATAGATTGATTGGTTTCAGACAGAGGCTGAAAAGAGGAGCCTCAGCAATTAAAGTGTTTCCTGTACACTTGAGCATGTAAAAATGTTCAAGAAGTAACACAAATTAAATTAAATGATGAATGTAAATATAAGTATAATATATTAAATATTTGCTTTGCTCCTTTGAGCTGGACGACTTTCATGCAATCGTTTAATATGAATCTCATCTGAGCATTAAAACTGTTTGATTCCAGAGTTTGGTTCGGGAGGATTCATCTGAGTTTAGTGAACAGAGAGGTTTGAACAGTTCTGCTGTTGCCTGGGAATACAAGTTCATATTAGCATAACATTTTTATTGAACATATTGAAATCCCATTATTTTATAACTCTCGAAATGAATAGCTTCTGTTTTTCATAGAAGTCGTCCTTTACATTAGGTAGACATGTATTGATGAATTATGATTAGATCGTTTAGAGGGTTTTTGATATGATTTGCTCTTTTCCGTCTGACACGCGGATGAGTGTCGATTCAGATCTTATGTTTAAATAACATGAGTCATGAATGAACACTACATTACCAATTATTAAGTATGTGACAAAGCATCTTATAGTAATACAACAGGAAATTAACAAGTGACAATACTACACAAGTACTTCTTTGCAGGTTTCTTTGCAGTATTACTTCACTTTGGCTGAGTTCCATTCAGTAATGCAGACACATGACTCATCACTTACTCCCGCCCACTCGGTGCCTGATCTGCTTCTTCTCATGTTTGGATGAGAAGTGCTTAATTAGTTTTACTGCTTCCTAACTTCATGCCCTTGGAAAAGAGATTTGGCAGCAGGACAGTTTCGGTTCTTTAGAGAGATTCTGATGAAGGAAGCTTTTAAAATCTGATTCAATGATCAAAATCATCATCATCATCATCGAGGAACTTCTGTTCAGGATGACAAAATATTAACATTCAAAGAAAGTACCTGCATTTCAGATAGAGATTTGAAAATCTGATGATGTTAGATTCAGCTGAGTTGAGATAAAAGATAAATTGTATTAGTTCCCGAGTTAAGAGAATATTTTATTGTTGGTCTAATATATTTTTATTCAGTTATAAAGCCCCTCAGAAATTCAGTTATATTTGGCAGATAGGATTTTGCTTTGAATGAATATTATAGAATGATTTCTGAATTCTCGGATCATAGAAATTAACTTTAGCTTAGCAACGACTATTATGATCACAGGTGTGAAAACAAGACCCAGATTATGATGAATCAGAAATAGTCTTTAAAGATAATAAAAAAACTCAGATTTCGTTCAAAGGTTTTGTCTTTTTGTTGGCAAATAAATAAATTTCTGTTTCAGTTGCTGATATGGTATTAGTACTGTGAGTGATGGTGTTATGTACGAGGTAGTATTAGTATTTGTTGTGGTAATATGAGTTTCACCTTGGAAGGAAGTGGCCGGTCGCCCTCGGTCTCGATGATCATCCCACGCTGCTTCCCAGTGCGGTAGCGCTTGTACACGTACTTGTAGAAGAGCAGGCGGCGGTCGGCCACCCAGGCGAAGACCACGCAGATGGGGAAGAACATGAAGGTGAGAAGCCCCTCCCACACCTGCACCACGCCGGGCGAGATCACACACAGGATCAGGTAGAGCCAGATGTAGGCGAAGATGCTCCAGGTGGCCGTGACGAAGAAGACCCGCAGGTGCTTGACCTTCCTGGTCTCGCCGTCCGGCACCACGTACACACACAGCCCGATGATCACGAACATGTTGAACGCCGCCGAGCCCACGATGGTGGAGGGGCCCAGCGTGCCCGCCTGGAACCGGTGACCTATGACCTCTATGACGGAGAGCAGGATCTCCGGGGCCGAAGAGCCCAGAGCCATGAGGGTGAGGTTGGACACCGTCTCGTTCCAGATCCGGACCGTGGTGGTGGTGGTCTCCCCGTTGGGTTTCTTGATGGTGATCTCCTTCTCCTGTGAGGTGATGACCTCTATCGACGCCATGAAGCGGTCAGCGATGATGGACACACCCAGGAACATGTAGACCAGGGCCACAAAGTAAACCGTCGCCCGGGCAACCTTGTCTCCGAAGGACGGGTTCATGGGCTCCCAGATGGGCAGCACCACGCCCCTGGTGCACGCCTCGGGCTTGGAGCACTCCGTCTTGTTGGTGGACACGGCCGAGACCGAGCCGTCCAGGCTGGACTCGGGCGGAGCGCCAGCCAACGAGAGCTGGAGCTGGAGGAGGAGAATCACCGTGGCGACTGCTAGCCGGGGGGCGGCGGACAGGAGGGAGCGATCCCAGCGGCTCATGGTGACGTCCGGAACCAGAACCGTGAGCTGACGATTAATGAGGATCTTCAATCTTTAGAAAGAAGAGAGAAGAGGAAACAGTTCACATTAGAGAAACATCTGGAAGAAAAGGGATTACTAGCTCTGGTTCTGTCCTATGATTAGGGTTGCAAAGGGGCGAAAGGTTTCCGGTAAATTTCAGGAAACTTTCCGGAAACTTTCCATGGGAAGTTAAGCTCGGGAATTTGGGGAATTTTGAAAAAAAAAAACTATGCAAATTAAACGCTGAGCAATAAAAACATGATTCAAAACTCTATTTTAAAGATGTATGGAACGTTGAGTTTCAACCCTCCACTGTGCATTCTTCCATCACATGCACAGATAACTCCCAGCATGCTTCACTCTACAGCAGGGCTACTGAGGCCTGCTGTAGAGTGCAGGACTAGTCAGGTAAGTTTCCATGATATTACTGGGAAAATATATTAGCATGCTGATTGAGGATTGTTCATCTGTTCATCTAGACTATTTCCATTCATTTATCCATCAATTGTAAAATATGTTAACAGACGATTCCAATTGTTTGGAACTATTTATATCTCTGGCATTGCATTAGTGTCTTTTCACAAACTTTCTTCTCATCTTATTCTACAGAACAATGCCACGTGCACTCTCTCATGTGTGGAGACATTTCACCCCATCCAATGTAGAAGGAAAGGCTGTGTACATTTGCAAATACTGTGCAAAGACCTATGTTAAGAATGACACAACGATGCAGAAGCATATAGTCAAGTGCCCAAAGTTTCCTCAGGGCTCAAATCAGCCTATGACACAACAAAATGTTTATATTTATGTCTGTATATGACAAGGTAAATACAGTTAGTATAAATTACCCACAACATTTCCAGTTCATTCCCGTTAATTCCCGTTAATTCCTGTTAATTCTTGTTAATTCCCATGGAAAGTTTCCAACTTTGAATATTCCCGGAAAATTGCAACCCTACCTATGATACTATTAGATGTGTTCATTTCAAGTTTAATATCTCAGGATGGATAGAAATCCACAGCAAGTACGAGGTGTAACAAACTCTCTCCTCTCAAATACGTTGTTTCTGTAAAAGTTGTTTGGAAGCCGAGTGGTTTATAGATTTGCTTTGACCTCTCACTGAAAGGTGGAATCGGCCTCGTGTGAAGAACCTCTGAGCAGAAGTCTGAGCGCCGAGGATGTTCAGCATCACTCCAGGTTTCAAACAGCCCGGTTCAATCCCACAGAACAATAAAGTCTCAACTTCACTAAATCAGAAACGTGTTCCAGGGAAGAAATTGCTGAGCTACTTAAGTCAGCAAGTAAATAACCAGATAAACCCGGGTGCTGCATGTGTGGCGTCTTGAATCTGAAACCTGACCAGAGGCCAAATGAAAACCATGATCCATGAAAACAACTAATCATTACATCACTACACAAAATTCAGGTTTGTGAATGTTTTGGTGTAATTGTCTTTCCCTTGTGTCGTCTAGTTTCTTCACTTTGTGATGTGCCTCAGCAGTTGTGTGTTTCTCTGTGTGTGTGTGCACACGTTTCTTATCTACACTGTAAACTGCTGGAATCACAAACTCTTTATTCTGTGCTAACATTTGTATTTTTCTCTTTTTTTGAACAAACAGATTCACTTCATAAAAATGATTGAACGTCGTCCAAGTGCAGCGAGGAAGAGAGAACACCGAGTCCCAACACTGAGACCTCATTCAGTTTCCATGTAATTGCTTCAGGGCAGAATTTGTTTGTATGAAAGCCGTAATTTGTTAAGAATCATTTTCAATCATGTAAAAAAGCCTCTGCAGGGAAGCTGCTCGGCCTCGTCACCACACAGAACCAAGGATCTGCACATTGTTGTGTGATTTGGATTCTAATTAAAACTCCATGCTGCGTGTGAAGAGGTGTTTACGTATGTGGACGACTGATAATCATAATGATAAACTTTGTCTAAAGCCCAGTTAACTACAGAGCGCTTGATTTGATCACCAACTTCCAAGTGTCCAAGTGTCCAAGTGAACCTTTGAGCCACATGTTCCCTGATGCTGCTGCTGAGATATTGGATTATTCAAAATTCAAAATCATGCTTCGGCTGCTGCTGCTGGTGAAGAAGCATAACAAGATAAATATATTCCATGTTTGCTCTTTGTGTTAGAGAAGGTTCTGGACAGCAGCATGAGCCTCCTCTCTGTGAGTCAGGGTTTCCTGGTGATTGACTGAGTTCCATCCAGGTCGAGGGTCCACGCAGCTAAGAGCCCGATGATGCAACACCGGGCTCTCAAAGTTCTGAGCAGGAAATTAAAATCAATTTCTGAAATGCACACTGCGCACACTGTGGGTGGAATTTAAAAGGAGAAGTGATGGAGGCAGATGCAGGCGATTCTGTGTTTTTGTGCAACATTCGAAGACACATCCTCTCCTGAGGTTTCAGGGGATAAAAAGAAAATGCAAATGTCCCTTTGAGTCCTGACACAGAATCACATCCAGACACAGAGCGAGTTCCTGTGTTTCCCCCGAGGAGCCGACACGCCGAGAAGCATTGAGAGAACTCAGGCTGCTTTTTACTCTATGTGGCTCAGAATATTAAAATGTAAGAGCCAGACAGTTTTAAATATCGTTGGATGTAATTGTAATAATATCTTCCAAGGATAGGAAATATAAGTGAAGCAATATTACATGTATCTGTGCGTATAAGCAGGTGGAAGGAATCTTCATTTGGTATTTACCCCATAAAGCTAAAATCAAACAAACAAAGACAAGTCAATTCAAAACTATTGTTTATGAAAATTCAACCACAACGACAAATGTTAACCTCCTGGTGGCGTCAGTGGAAAGGTCACGGGATCACTAAAGTCTTTAGGATTCATCCTCTGGGGATCCTGAGTTTTCTGTAGTTTTATAGCGATCCTAGTTGTAGAGATATTGAGCAACGATCCCTAAAAATCCAGTTTCCATTTTCATATCGATTTCAACTCATCATCCGGTCGTGAATCAGTGAAATTGGAGCTCAGGATATATTCTTGATTTTCAGAAGAGAAACTGAAGAACAATTCATCTCTGGAGATTTGTTGTTGTTGGTTTGTTGCAAATCAACGAGACCGAGCTGGTGAGGCCAGGACCATGATCACAGAGTGACTTCATCTGTTCCTCCTCTTCCTCACCGCTCTTCTTCGACTGTGTGTGTGTGTGTGTGTGTGTGTGTGTGTGTGTGTGTGTGTGTGTGCCTCACAAACCAAACCCTGAAGAATTTACAATAGAATATCGTTTTCAACTATAAATCTGACCCAGTGTCTGAATTCAACTGCTTGGTCTGGATATTTATTTCCACAAGAACAAACTTTAAGAACTTTCCAGACCTTTCAGACAAAGCACTGCTACACACACACACACACACACACACACACACACAGACACACACAACTAGTTTTTAATCAAGGATCAATAACAGGACCCTAAGACCTGAATCACAGATCAGCTTAGAACTCTCCTCAGACGAGCTTCTCGCTCGATTCCTGCACCAACGTCCATTTCCCGATAATTAACCCTTCTCACTCCTCCACGCACACGGCACAAACTACCAGACATCGATAGTTACATCAGTGCTTCTCTGGTTCTCTTTCTACCACGATGCTCATTATAGATGAAACTGTAAATTACCTAGGACTCTCTCCCTCCCCCCCACACTCTCTCTCTCTCTTCCCTTTGTGATCCGATGTTAAGAAAATCAGTCACAAACCCAATTACACCTTCACCTAATGAAACCTTCAGCAGCTGATAAGCGAGCAGTGACCTTCTGGAGGAGGAGCCTCCAGCAGCTTCTCCTGTGGTCGCACCAGGCTTTGTGTGGCATCTCCCACGGATCAATAATGTGTGCTTTGGGATTTGGTTGTTTTTCACTTAAAGACGTCACTTTTCCAACAGGCTGATGTCTAAAGAGCATTGTCTGTGTGCCAGCTGCTCTCTGGGAAACAGAGGGTTTCCTGTCCGGCTTCTCTTCACCAGTGGATCTCCAGCTACGTCCGTGAATACACAACGATAGAAACCGTTTGAGTTATTACAAGATAATTTTGAGTAAAAGGCCGAAACAAACACTGAAGAGAAGCTTCATTAGAAGAGCGGAGCAGGAGTCTGATTCATGGTTCTTGATGGAAAAGGAATCCTGTACATTGAGAGGAGTGATATCTCACTGTGACTGTGCTGCAGCATCTATGAATATATGAATGATATCATAATTGTTATGATTTCCGATGGTTATGTCACATTATTTACACAAAGGCAGGTTGCTGAAAGGCACCTGAGCAGAGGATGTCTGTTATCTTCTCATTATAGACTCTAGTGTGCATGATTTAAGATAAAGCAATATTGCATAATTACAAATATGAACGTAGTGTAGCAGTTGTTGTTATGACACACGTCTCCTTTATGAAGCCAACGCTCTAGTTTCCATTCTTTGCTCTTGTTTCTTCTTGCCAGCTCATTTAGAATTCATCCTCACGCACACAAATCCTCTTTAAACTTTGCTTACACACTCCTGATTGCTTTCCTCTTCATCACTCTATCATGAGGCTACACTTCAGATCATCACCTGTTCTGTTCAGAGCAAACATCCTGAGGGGACGTCTGGATCCAGATCTCTAGGATCCTTACTGACATCAGAGTTCCTGTCTCTGCTGGTAACACTACAGCGGCTGAGTCACCGAACAGAGGTTTGGATTATTCCTCCTTTTTTTAATTGAGATATCAGGTGTCAGAATATATCGCCATGACATTCCTCGGCGTTATGACCTCAAAAGTTGAATGTGTTTCCAGACGAATACAACACAAGACGAGTTTCAGCCAAAACACAGACTCACACAAACACCGGACAGCTGAATCCTACACTCCCCCCCCCCGAGGGACAACACAAAAGCACGATACACAAAGTAAAGAAAAGCAGAACCATGTGTTGCTCTACTTCCAGCTGCTCTCTCTCTCTCTCTCTCTCGCCCGGTGCTGTCAGTCCTGTCATCCACAGACAGGACACAACCCCACCTTCTGTACAAACCACTCATTTCTATCAGGGAATGAATCACGCATTGGAAATTTGACAATCATCATTACAAGTGATGTATTGGTTAAGTCGTTTGCAAAATAGATGCAGAGAATAAACCTGTGAGCTGCAGGAGAGCACAGAGAGAGAGATGATCCAGAGGAGAAGCCGGAGCTCTTCTGCTCCGGAGGAAGATGGGAGGATGAAAGAATTCAAAACCAGGAGTGAAAGCGATATGAAGAAATAATATGGAAAAGCAAAAACAAAGGAAGAGAGGGACAGGAGGAGAGAGAGGAAACGGAGGAAGCAGAGAGGGAGACAAATGGAAGAGAAGGGCGAGAGACAGGGCTGAGGAATGGGTCCCTCTCCTTCTCCTGTAGAGAAATGCTAACGGGTTATTCCACTGTGTGCAAGTGTGTGAGGGCAGGACGCACACACGCACACACAGACACACACACACACACACACGCACACTAGCCGCTGCAAACAACTGAAGATGAATGTTGTGTGTTTACTGTCATTAGCGGCGCTGAGCTCTTCAGCCTGCAGCCGATCCTCGTCTCTTCAGATCAGAAACACACGGAGTGAAAAGAGGAATCACACCAGCAACAGAGACGCTGGACAATACCCCCCCCCCCTGTCAGTGGACACAGGGACAGGGGGGGGGGGGTATTGTCCACACTGACACGTGAAGCTATGATGAGCTGTGGGAACTCATCCACAGAAGGTGCAGCCACAGGCTCCTTCTCCAGAATCTATAGAAGCAGCACACAGGTGTAGATCTGCATCAGACAGAGGACTCGGGTCCATTAGAGTTTCTTATAGAACGTTTGTTTAATCATATTCTGAACATCTGAAAATATGTTTCGTCTCCAGATTGTGAGTGAACCTTCAGCCCAACACAAACAGCCCAACACAAACAGCGTAACACAAACAGTCACATGTGTATGAGGTGACAAACCTCCGTCCTGAGTGTGTAAACACGTTCTTATCTTTCTTCAGCTCGTTGGTCGAGTTCCTGCCCCCCCGAAGGAACGTTGTTCAGATACACAAACATGTATTTATATAAATATATATAACCCAGTAACAGACCAAATATTTCAGCCAAGACTTTACAAATATCCATTAAAGGTGGATAAATAGACTAATAAGAACCTATGGAACCCTAATGGAACCTTGTCAGTTGTAAAGGATCTTTGACTCAGATCTGATTTGTTCCCATATTATATTACCCACATTGTGATGAAATGGGACTTATTATTGGACTAAATATATAAATAACCCAGTAACAAAGGTGGATAATAGACTAATCAGAACCTATATATCCTTCACACATTAAATGGAGTTGACTCATCGAGCTTCTAGCATCACGTGCTACGTTCTGCTTCCTCACTGGGCTGCGTGTGTAACCTGCTTTCAATTCATCCATATTTCATCACTGGGCCTGTGAATCGTGGGGGGGGGGTTATGTATAAAGGAGCGAGTATGTCCACTTCTTAACCTCAGGACTTGAGAAATGACAGCTGGGGGTCGCACGTATCAGCCAATCACAGCGGACCACCCTACAGCTGACCCCTGATAGATGAGGAGCTCGGCGTATTGATTTCTAATAAATGAGGTGGACGTGGGGGGCTAGCTATTAGCCTAGCTATTAGCTTATTAGCTATAGAATGAGGTCACACTGTCGCTAACCAGTAGAACTGCCTTGTACATTGCACTATTCTCTATGCTACTGTAGGCCACTATAAAAACAATATACATTCATGCATATACATTGTTGTTATATTTCAAATTAAAAAGGTAAAAGCTGAGTCTTTTAAACTGTATTTTTTTTAAAAATGTAATTTACACCACAGGACTCTGATCTGCTAGAGAATCCCAGTGATCAGCTCTTTGTGTTTCTCACGTCACATGAGGAGAAGTGAATCCTGACCTGACCTTGCTCTGTCGTGACCTGTTGACCTGTTGACCTTGCTCGGTGGTGACCTGTTGACTGTAAACCACAGAGAACAGGCTCAGCTCTATAGATCCACTTTCAGGAGCGTGGGAACAAGATCTGAGTCAGAGATCCTTTACAACCCACATGGTTCCATCAGGGGTTCTATAGGTTCTGATTGGTCTATTATCCACATTTTGGAGTAAATAAGTAAAGTCTTGGCAGGAAGATTTGGTCTGTTACTGGGTTATTTATATATTTAGTCCAATAATAAGTCCCATTTCATCACAATGTGGGTAATATAATATGGGAACAAGTCAGATCTGAGTCAAAGATCCTTTACAACCGACATGGTTCCATTAGGGTTCCATAGGTTCTTATTAGTCTATTTATCCACCTTTAATGGATATTTGTAAATTCTTGCTGAAA
>NC_083650.1:25716840-25731840 GCF_963576545.1 Limanda limanda
GGAGAACAGTGGTTTTCCTGAGCACAGATGATAAGGAAAGACTTCGGTCAGGAATCGGTCCTGAACTCCAGAGGATCAGCTGCTCAGGTGGAAAACAGGAGGATCACTGGAGCAGCACCAGGAGAGTTCTCACCTGGGTGTGAGGGTGAGACGCTGGAGGACTGGGACGTCGAGGAGTCTCCTCGGGTGAGACGCTGGAGGACTGGGACGTCAAGGAGTCTCCTCGGGTGAGACGCTGGAGGAAGGAGACGTAGAGGAGTCTCCCCGGGTGAGACGCTGGAGGACGGAGACGTAGAGGAGTCTCCACGGGTGAGACGCTGGAGGACGGAGACGTAGAGGAGTCTCCCCAGGTGAGACGCTAGAGGACTGGGACATAGAGGAGTCTCCCTGGGTGAGACGCTGGAGGACTGGGACGTCGAGGAGTCTCCCAGGGTGAGACGCTGGAGGACGGAGACGTAAAGGAGTCTCCACGGGTGAGACGCTGGAGGACGGAGACATAGAGGAGTCTCCCCGGGTGAGAACCTGGAGGACGGAGACGTAGAGGAGTCTCCTCGGGTGAGACGCTGGAGGACGGAGACGTAGAGGAGTCTCCTCGGGTGAGACGCTGGAGGACTGGGACGTCGAGGAGTCTCCACGGGTGATACGCTGGAGGACTGGGACGTAGAGGAGTCTCCACGGGTGAGACGCTTGAGGAAGGAGACGTAGAGGAGTCTCCCCAGGTGAGACGCTAGAGGACTGGGACGTAGAGGAGTCTCCTCGGGTGAGACGCTGGAGGACGGAGACGTAGAGGAGTCTCCTCGGGTGAGACGCTGGAGGACTGGGACGTCGAGGAGTCTCCTCGGGTGAGACGCTGGAGGACTGGGACGTAGAGGAGTCTCCTCGGGTGAGACGCTGGAGGACGGAGACGTAGAGGAGTCTCCTCGGGTGAGACGCTGGAGGACGGAGACGTTGAGGAGTCTCCTCGGGTGAGATGCTGGAGGACTGGGACGTCGAGGAGTCTCCTCGGGTGAGACGCTGGAGGACTGGGACGTTGAGGAGTCTCCACGGGTGAGACGCTGGAGGACGGAGACGTTGAGGAGTCTCCACGGGTGAGACGCTGGAGGACGGAGACGTAGAGGAGTCTCCTCGGGTGAGACGCTGGAGGACTGGGACGTAGAGGAGTCTCCACGGGTGAGACGCTGGAGGACAGGGACGTCGAGGAGTCTCCTCGGGTGAGACGCTGGAGGACTGGGACGTCGAGGAGTCTCCTCGGGTGAGACGGTGGAGGACGGAGACGTTGAGGAGTCTCCCAGGGTGAGACGCTGGAGGACGGAGACGTTGAGGAGTCTCCACGGGTGAGACCCTGGAGGACGGAGACGTCGAGGAGTCTCCTCGGGTGAGACGCTGGAGGACGGAGACGTTGAGGAGTCTCCTCGGGTGAGACGCTGGAGGACTGGGACGTCGAGGAGTCTCCCAGGGTGAGACGCTGGAGGACGGGGACGTAGAGGAGTCTCCACGGGTGAGACGCTGGAGGACGGAGACGTAGAGGAGTCTCCACGGGTGAGACGCTGGAGGACGGAGACGTAGAGGAGTCTCCACGGGTGAGACGCTGGAGGACGGAGACGTCGAGGAGTCTCCCCGGGTGAGACGCTGGAGGACGGAGACGTCGAGGAGTCTCCACGGGTGAGACGCTGGAGGACTGGGATGTAGAGGAGTCTCCACGGGTGAGACGCTGGAGGACTGGGACGTCGAGGAGTCTCCTCGGGTGAGACGCTGGAGGACTGGGACGTAGAGGAGTCTCCTCGGGTGAGACGCTGGAGGACGGAGACGTAGAGAAGTCTCCTCGGGTGAGACGCTGGAGGACGGAGACGTAGAGAAGTCTCCTCGGGTGAGACGCTGGAGGACGGAGACGTAGAGGAGTCTCCACGGGTGAGACGCTGGAGGACGGAGACGTAGAGGAGTCTCCACGGGTGAGACGCTGGAGGACGGAGACGTCGAGGAGTCTCCCCGGGTGAGACGCTGGAGGACGGAGACGTCGAGGAGTCTCCACGGGTGAGACGCTGGAGGACGGAGACCTCGAGGAGTCTCCACGGGTGAGACGCTGGAGGACTGGGATGTAGAGGAGTCTCCTCGGGGGGGAGCAGGCCGACAGTGGAAGGACACGGACACCAGCAGAAATCGAGTGGCAGCGGTGGAGAGGTTCGGTCGGCAGATGAAGACAACGGAATTGAAACTGAAGCAAAAATATTGACACCAGAGCAAAAGCTATTGAAAATTAAATTGAAATAAATGATGGTTCCTCCACTACAGAATCAACTATGTCAAAATGCACCTTTTGTCGTGTACCAACTTTTTCAAACATTTAATATGCTGCCATCAGATAAGATCTTGTTTGTAACATATGGTTAAATAAAGCCATGATATCATACATCTTACAAAATCAGTCTAACCTGAAAACTGACTGAAAACAGGATAACTTCAATAACAATCAGCAACTAAAGAAACGGAAAAGTCAGAATATATTTCAGAGACACTGGCCGGTGTAATTTAATTCTTGGCCTTTGAGAGGAATGTCTGCTACAGGGCCCGTTATTTTAGAATCAAATGTTTCCAAAGTAACACAAAGTATGAATCTGTCCTGCCTCATGTTTTCTGACAAATAAACATCCAAGTAAGTGAACGCTCATCACTGAGGGAGCTCTTTAATACACTAAAGTTAGACGTTACACAGGGAAACCATGTGAGACACTGGTCTATTGAAAATGTACATACAACACTCAATTAGAGAAGATCAGAACATCACTGGAAAACTTTACTTACAAAGACCGAGGGCTGGACAAACAAAGACTCTGTGAGAAAGAGCCGGGCTCGGAGGATCGCTCCTGATCAACAGAGGCAGAAGAAGACAGATCAGGACGGATGGGAAGCAAAGCTGCAGGAACACTAATAGATCGGGAGCTGAAGAGGAGAGGATGTCCGACCGATTCCAAAGGTTTTAAAGTTCCATTCATTGACACATGTAAACATTAGGCCACTTGGGGCGGTGTGGCCTAGGGGGTAGAGTGGTCATTCTCCAACAAGAAGGTTGCCGGTTCAATCCCCATTCTTCCCCATCTGCATGCCGAAGTGTCCTTGGCAAGATACTGAACCCCTCATAAAAAATAATGAGTGTACTAATTGTAAGTCGCTTTGGACAAAAGCGTCAGCCAAACGACATGTAATGTAATGTAATGTAATGTAAACATAGGGCCCAGATGGAAAATGCCAGAATGCCCCTTTAATTCTATAGCTCCATCATAAAGAAAATATCAAAGGTGTTTACAAAGACTTTATTTAGTCTAATTGATCAATAATCAATCTTAAGAACAGATAAAAAGATGAATTATTAAAGTGAACTTGTAGCAGGTCAATAGAGAATATTATTAAGTCTTTAAACCGAGGTTCTATCTACAGTTCATACAACCTCAGATGTAGATTTAGAAACTGATTTCTTCTTGGTTTAGCTTCAGGTTCATCAGGTGGAGAATCACTTTCACACCAGCAGGATTTGCTCTGAGGATCATTCATCACTTTTGTGTTGTTACAGTTTGAACTAGTGTGAAAACTCAGTGGGAACTCAAGTATTGATTTGAGAGCATCAACCAAAGAAAAACACTTTATCTTTTAACACCAATTGAAAACATCAACAGAGAAAAGATTTGTCTTTCGTTTCATCGCAGGACAAACAACCCGTTTCTGAACCGGGTAAATAATGAATTTTAATTTTATTCAACGATTTGACGACAGAATATAAAGTACGTTCAAATTAACATCATTTAGTAGTTACTCTATATATGAACTGGCCTCAATGTTGAGAACAAACATATTTCAGTAGAAGGAGGAGGAAGAGGAGAGGAAGAGGAGAGAGAGGAATGAGAGAGAGAGGAAGAGGAGAGAGACGAAGAGGAGAGAGAGGAAGACGAGAGGAGAGAGACGAAGAGGAGAGGAAGAGGAGAGGAGAGGAGAGGAGAGGAGAGGGAGAGGAGAAAGAGGAAGAGGAGAGAGAGGAAGAGGAAGAGGAGAGAGAGGAAGAGGAGATTAGAGAGAGGAAGTGGAGAGGAAGAGGAGAGGTAGAGGAGAGGAAGAGGAAGAGGAGAGGAAGAGGAGAGAGAGGAAGAGGAGAGAGAGGAAGAGGAGAGGAAGAGGAGAGAGAGGAAGAGGAGAGGAAGAGGAGAGGAGAGAGAGGAAGAGGAGAGGAAGAGGAGAGAGGAAGAGGAAGAGGAGAGAGAGGAAGAGGAGAGGAAGAGGAGAGAAAGGAAGAGGAGAGGAAGAGGAGAGGAGAGAGAGGAAGAGGAGAGGAAGAGGAAACAGAGGAAACAGAGGAAGAGGAGAGGAAGAGGAGAGGAGAGGAAGAGGAGAGTAGGAGGAGAGGAAGAGGAGAGAGAGGAAGAGGAAGAGGAGAGAGAGGAAGAGGAGAGGAAGAGGAGAGGAGAGAGAGGAAGAGGAGAGGAAGAGGAGAGAGGAAGAGGAAGAGGAGAGAGAGGAAGAGGAGAGGAAGAGGAGAGAAAGGAAGAGGAGAGGAAGAGGAGAGGAGAGAGAGGAAGAGGAGAGGAAGAGGAAACAGAGGAAGAGGAGAGGAAGAGGAGAGGAGAGGAAGAGGAGAGGAGGAGGAGAGGAAGAGGAGAGAGAGGAAGAGGAAGAGGAGAGAGAGGAAGAGGAGAGGAAGAGGAGAGGAGAGAGAGGAAGAGGAGAGGAAGAGCTGCATTGACGTGGTTATGAAAGTTTTTCAATGTTTGCCCCCAGGACGTGTTTAAAGAATATACAGATCTGGGAAATCAATCAGTTTTCTAAAAAGCTAACAGTCATGAAAACCTTCAACCTTCTGAAACACGTCCAGACCAAAGCTCCACTCGACCTCTGAGTTAAATCTGATCAAAAACAGGTTATTATAATACAACGTACACTTTGAACGTGTTTAAACTTTTTAACTGTGCACCCTGTACAACACTCCGCTCCATATACACTTACTTCACATCGTATGTGATATGTGTTCATATAAACCATATTGATATTATATATCATTTTATACAATAATATTGTCTTTTGCACGCTCTGTCTACATATTCTTACACTCATAGTATATTATATTATCTATTGTATAGTCAAATACTTATTTTTATACCTCTACTATATATCATATATTATATCATGCTCTTTGTATATTCTTTGTATATATAAGTCTATATACACATATTTATACATGTGTAAATGTTATTATTATTATTATTATATTTACTATTATTATTATATATACTGTTGCTGCCATTATTACTATATACTGCTATTATATTGGTATAAATACAATCATATATAAATATATATTATGTTATATTATAAACTATATAAACTGTACTATTTTTATATACTGCGTAACAATAACATTACCTTCATATCATCAGTACTATTACCATCATCTTGCCACTGCACCTTATCTACCTATTTATCTTGTGTTCTGTTTTTATTCTTTCTACCTCAATATTTTTTATTTTATTCTATTGTTTTGTATTTTATTGTATTCAAATATACCGGCTGCTATGACAACTTAATTTCCCTTCGGGGATGAATAAAGTAATCTATCTATCTATCTATCTATCTATCTATCTATCTATCTATCTATCTATCTATCTATCTATCTATCTATCTATCTATCTATCTATCTATCTATCTATCTATCTATCTATCTATCTATCTATCTATCTATCTATCTATCTATCTATCTATCTATCTATCTATCTATCTATCTATCTATCTATCTATCTATCTATCTATCTATCTATCTATCTATCTATCTATCTATCTATCTATCTATCTATCTATCTATCTATCTATCTATCTATCTATCTATCTATCTATCTATCTATCTATCTATCTATCTATCTATCTATCTATCTATCTATCTATCTATCTATCTATCTATCTATCTATCTATCTATCTATCTATCTATCTATCTATCTATCTATCTATCTACCTATCTATCTATCTATAGAAGAGAAACTTGTACAGAGAGAGATGTTCCTCTTCATAAACCTCACCAAGAATCAGAATCATAATTCTTTTATTTGCCAGGTATGTTTGCACATACAGGAAATTGCCTTGGTGTCATTGGTGCACTGAACATAAGACAACAATATAAAAACAACAATATATAACAAAATAGAATATTTTCTATTTTTCTCCAAATGTGAAACATCCCTGTTTCATCCTCTGTGAAACTACTTCCTGTACGTGAGCAGCAGGAATATGTTTAATATGAATATTCAGATTAACACAAGTGGATCAGCTCCTCCTCACACATCATGAGATCCTCACTCTTACTCCTGGAACATTTACCTCAGGATTGTTTTAGTTTCCTGAGAGGAGGCACGGAGGGAAACACAAAGTGAAGCAGCTAGAAGGAGGAACACAACATGGTGTGATGGCTGTTGTGTTGTGGAGCTACACAACTTCATGAGAAGAACACAACAAAAGGGTTTTAGTCATAAGAACAAAGTAGAAACTGAGAAGAGAACTTTCACTAGAGACAGAAGGAACAAATCAAAGGGCAGCGGATGAACAAAGTGGAAACCACATCCTTTCCAGCTTAAGACCACTCGTGCAGAAGCAATCCACACACATCAGAAAGTCCCTGTCACAGACCCACAATCGCACAAACCGCTTTCCCACAACAGACCTGAGCACGAACACTGAGAGTGAGCGACAGACTGAGAGAGTTTTCTACTGGACTCTAATCGTCCGTGTTTCGTACCAAACAAACACAAAAACCTTCAAAATATTCCTGAAAACGATGTTTGTAAAACATTTATAATATGCATATTATAATATATTATTGTCATTATAATTATCATATTATATTATTATCATTTAAAAGGAGCTACCGCCAAATGATGACCCAGTTTGGTTTCATACAAAGCGAGTGGTGGGAGCTCTGGTCTCTGTGTTTCCACTCAGAGTTTGAATGTTTCAGGCCTTTAGGTGTCAGGACATATTACACCACTGCGGATATTGTAAGAAATATGATTGATAAGTTTAAGATATTCACTTAGAATATAAAAGTTTATATAAAAGTTAATTTGGGTTGTTTGTCTTCTTGCTTTGCATCAGGTTAGAGTTCTTAGGTTTGTGCCATGGAGCTTAACGTATATATTAGTATTTTTTGTCCATAATAAAATCGTTTCTGCAATAGTTAAAAAATGAACATTGCTGCTGTAGATGTTTATTTAGTAACACGAGAATGAGAAACAGAACTATTGTATAACTCTTGCAGCTTGCTGATGTTTCCTCTGCAGCTGGATGAATTCCAAGCAGACCAGGAAATAAGATTTTTAAAAAGACAAGTAGGTGTAAACCAAGATTTGCAACAGGAAGTAAAGATATGATTCTTAGTGAATCTGTAAAAACCTGTCTGAACCTCAGCCTGTGTATAATGTTGGTGGGGGTGAACTGTGCACGAGGAGCAGCTGGTGAACAGGTAACTGGGTCAGGTGATCGCCGAAGGAGAAACCCAGTGAGGGCAACCAGGAGGATTTAGAAATGTGAGAGTAGAAGCATCAGAGAGAAGAGGAGGAGTCACCAGGGCTGCT
This sequence comes from Limanda limanda, assembly GCF_963576545.1. Taxonomy (NCBI): domain Eukaryota; kingdom Metazoa; phylum Chordata; class Actinopteri; order Pleuronectiformes; family Pleuronectidae; genus Limanda; species Limanda limanda. The sequence continues at coordinate 25,724,440 of NC_083650.1, forward strand.
CAGGAGAAATGACGTGCGAGGCTGATCATGTTGAAAATGGCAAAACGTTTCCTCATCTGTGGTGTCAGGAAGCAGAAGGACGTTTCCTTATCTGCTGCTCCAGGTTGAGACCGGGAGCATCGGTACAGTGAATGTGTAAAAGTGGTTTTCCTGAGCACAGATGATAAGGAAAGACATCGGTCAGGAATCGGTCCTGAACTCCAGAGGATCAGCTGCTCAGGTGGAAAACAGGAGGATCACTGGAGCAGCACCAGGAGAGTTCTCACCTGGGTGTGAGGGTGAGACGCTGGAGGACTGGGACGTCGAGGAGTCTCCTCGGGTGAGACGCTGGAGGACGGAGATGTCGAGGAGTCTCCACGGGTGAGACGCTGGAGGACTGGGACGTAGAGGAGTCTCCACGGGTGAGACGCTGGAGGACTGGGACGTAGAGAAGTCTCCTCGGGTGAGACGCTGGAGGACGGAGACGTAGAGGAGTCTCCACGGGTGAGACGCTGGAGGACGGAGACGTTGAGGAGTCTCCTCGGGTGAGACGCTGGAGGACGGAGACGTAGAGGAGTCTCCACGGGTGAGAACCTGGAGGACTGGGACGTTGAGGAGTCTCCACGGGTGAGAACCTGGAGGACAGAGACGTAGAGGAGTCTCCTCGGGTGAGACGCTGGAGGACAGGGACGTTGAGGAGTCTCCTCAGGTGAGATGCTTGAGGACGGAGACGTTGAGGAGTCTCCTCGGGTGAGAACCTGGAGGATGGAGACGTAGAGGAGTCTCCTCGGGTGAGACGCTGGAGGACGGAGACGTAGAGGAGTCTCCCCAGGTGAGAACCTGGAGGACGGAGACGTAGAGGAGTCTCCACGGGTGAGACGCTGGAGGACGGAGACGTCGAGGAGTCTCCTCAGGTGAGATGCTGGAGGACGGAGACGTTGAGGAGTCTCCTCGGGTGAGACGCTGGAGGACTGGGACGTCGAGGAGTCTCCTCGGGTGAGACGCTGGAGGACGGAGACGTTGAGGAGTCTCCACGGGTGAGACGCTGGAGGACGGAGACGTTGAGGAGTCTCCACGGGTGAGACTCTGGAGGACGGAGACGTTGAGGAGTCTCCACGGGTGAGACGCTGGAGGACGGAGACGTTGAGGAGTCTCCACGGGTGAGACTCTGGAGGACAGGAGACGTAGAGGAGTCTCCCCGGGTGAGACGCTGGAGGACGGAGACGTAGAGGAGTCTCCTCGGGTGAGACGCTGGAGGACGGAGACGTAGAGGAGTCTCCACGGGTGAGACTCTGGAGGACAGGAGACGTAGAGGAGTCTCCCCGGGTGAGACGCTGGAGGACGGAGACGTAGAGGAGTCTCCTCGGGTGAGACGCTGGAGGACGGAGACGTAGAGGAGTCTCCTCAGGTGAGACGCTGGAGGACGGAGATGTTGAGGAGTCTCCTCGGGTGAGACGCTGGAGGACGGAGACGTTGAGGAGTCTCCTCAGGTGAGACGCTGGAGGACGGAGACGTAGAGGAGTCTCCTCGGGTGAGACGCTGGAGGACGGAGACGTTGAGGAGTCTCCTCGGGGGGGAGCAGGCAGACAGTGGACGGACACGGACACCGGCAGAAATCGAGTGGCAGCGGTGGAAAGGTTCGGTCGACAGATGAAGACGACGGAATTGAAACCGAAGCAAAAATTTTGACACCAGAGCAAAAGCTATTGAAAATTAAATTGAAATAAATGATGGTTCCTCCACAAGCATGTTATATGCTGCCATCAGATAACTTCTTGTTTGCAACATATGGTTAAATAAAGCCATGATATCATACATCTGACAAAATCAGTCTAACCTGAAAACTGACTGACACCAGGATAACTTCAATAACAATTAGCAACTAAAGAAACAGTGCGATAGTCCTTTGAAAGACTTGAGTGATGCCATGCAGCAACACACTTAAAAGTCAGAATGTATTTCAGAGACACTGGCCGGTGTAATTTAATTCATGGCCTTTGAGACGAATGTCTGCTACAGGGCCCGTTATTTTAGAATCAAATGTTTCCAAAGTAACACAAAGTATGAATCTGTCCTGCCTCATGTTTTCTGACAAATAAACATCCAAGTAAGTGATCGCTCATCACTGAGGGAGCTCTTTAATACACTGAAATTAGACGGTACACAGGGAAACCAGGTGAGACACTGGTCTTTTGAAAATGTACATACAACACTCAATTAGAGAAGATCAGAACATCACTGGAAAACTTTACTTACAAAGACCGAGGGCTGGACAAACAAAGTCTTGGGCTGAAAAACAATCTGTGAGAAAGAGCCGGGCTCGGAGGATCGCTCCTGATCAACAGAGGCAGAAGAAGACAGATCAGGACGGATGGGAAGCAAAGCTGCAGGAACACTAATAGATCAGGAAGTGAAGAGGAGAGGATGTCTGACCAATCCAAAGGTTTTTCTAAGTTCCATTCATTGACACATGTAAACATTAGGCCACATGGGGCGGTGTGGCCTAGGGGGTAGAGTGGTCATTCTCCAACAAGAAGGTTGCCGGTTCAATCCCCATTCTTCCCCATCTGCATGCCGAAGTGTCCTTGGCAAGATACTGAACCCCTAAATGGCCCCTCATAAAAAATAATGAGTGTACTAATTGTAAGTCGCTTTGGACAAAAGCGTCAGCCAAACGACATGTAATGTAATGTAATGTAATGTAATGTAATGTAAACATAGGGCCCAGATGGAAAATGCCAGAATGCCCCTTTAATTCTATAGCTCCATCATAAAGAAAATATCAAAGGTGTTTACAAAGACTTTATTTAGTCTAATTGATCAATAATCAATCTTAAGAACAGATAAAAAGATGAATTATTAAAGTGAACTTGTAGCAGGTCAATAGAGAATATTATTAAGTCTTTAAACCGAGGTTCTATCTACAGTTCATCCAACCTCAGATGTAGATTTAGAAACGGATTTCTTCTTGGTTTAGCTTCATGTTCATCAGGTGGAGAATCACTTTCACACCAGCAGGATTTGCTCTGAGGATCATTCATCACTTTTGTGTTGTTACAGTTTGAAATAGTGTGAAAACTCAGTGGGAACTCAAGTATTGATTTGAGAGCATCAACCAAAGAAAAACACTTTATCTTTCAACACCAATTGAAAACATCAACAGAGAAAAGATTTGTCTTTCGTTTCATCTCAGGACAAACAACTCGTTTCTCAACCGGGTAAATAATGAATTTTAATTTTATTCAACGATTTGACGACAGAATATAAAGTATGTTCAAATTAACATCATTTCGTAGTTACTATATATATAAACTGGCCTAAATGTTGAGAACAAACATATTTCAGTAGAAGGAAGAGGAAGAGGAGAGGAAGAAGAGAGAGAGGAAGAGGAGAGGAAGAGGAGAGAGAGGAAGAGGAGAGGAAGAGGAGAGAGAGGAAGAGGAGAGGAGAGAGAGGAAGAGGAGAGGAAGAGGAGAGGAGAGAGAGGAAGAGGAGAGAGAGGAAGAGGAGAGGAAGAGGAAAGAGAGGAAGAGGAGAGGAAGAGGAGAGAGAGGAAGAAGAGAGGAAGAGGAGAGAGAGGAAGAAGAGAGAGAGGAAGAGGAGAGGAAGAGGAGAGAGAGGAAGAGGAGAGGAAGAGGAGAGAGAGGAAGAGGAGAGGAGAGAGAGGAAGAGGAGAGAGAGGAAGAGGAGAGGAAGAGGAAAGAGAGAGGAGGAGAGGAAGAGGAGAGAGAGGAAGAAGAGAGGAAGAGGAGAGGAGAGAGAGGAAGAGGAGAGAGAGGAAGAGGAGAGGAAGAGGAAAGAGAGGGAGAGGAGAGGAAGAGGAGAGAGAGGAAGAGGAGAGGAAGAGGAGAGAGAGGAAGAGGAGAGGAAGAGGAGATGAGAGAAAGGAAGAGTAGAGGAGAGAGAGGAAGTGGAGAGGAAGAGGAGAGAGAGGAAGAGGAGAGAGGAAAAGGAGAGGAGAGGAGAGAGAGAAAGAGGAGAGAGAGAAAGAGGAGAGGAAGAGTAGAGGAGAGAGAGAGGAAGTGGAGAGGAAGAGGAGAGGAAGAGGAGAGAGAGAGGAAGAGGAGATTAGAGCCCTCTGCAGATATGAAGTTGACACGTGAGAGCTCCAGCCGGTTCATTCATAATTCACTGGAGCTGCACCGCGGGGGGGTGGGGGGTGGGGGGTGGGGGGGGGGGTGCCTCCTTAGAGCTCAGTCATTCTCACACCTGTCAATCAAAGCACCTGCTGACACCACAGGAGGCGGAGCTTCGCCGGTGACACCAGCTAAACGTCTATGGATTGAAACAGAGTGAGATGAGGAAGCTGTGAGACACGAGGTCAGAGACGACAAAACCTTCTGAGCTGAGAATTCATATTCATCAAGATCTGCTTTGATCTGAATATGAAATATTACTCATAATAAAGCTTTGTGCAGCAGAGAAACATCATCAGGTTGATATCAGGAGCTGGAATGAGACAAATCATCAGAGTTTGTCTGGTGGATTCTTGTGGATTCTTGTGGATTCTTGGTGATTCTTGTGGAATCTTGTGGATTACTGTGGATTCTTGTGGATTCTTGTGGATTCTTGTGGATTCTTGGTGATTCTTGTGGATTATTGTGGATTCTTGTGGATTCTTGGTGATTCTTGGTGATTCTTGGTGATTCTTGTGGATTCTTGTGTATTCTTGGTGATTCTTGTGGATTATTGTGGATTCTTGTGGATTCTTGTGGATTCTTGGTGATTCTTGGTGATTCTTGGTGATTCTTGTGGATTCTTGTGGATTCTTGTGGATTCTTGTAAATTCTTGTGGATTCTTGTGGATTCTTGGTGATTCTTGTGGATTCTTGTGGATTCTTGTGGATTCTTGTAAATTCTTGTGGATTCTTGTGGATTCTTGTGGATTCTTGGTGATTCTTGTGGATTCTTGTGGATTCTTGTGGATTCTTGTGGATTCTTGTAAATTCTTGTGGATTCTTGTGGATTCTTGTGGATTCTTGGTGATTCTTGTGGATTCTTGTGGATTCTTGGTGATTCTTGTGGATTCTTGTGGATTCTTGTGGATTCTTGGTGATTCTTGGTGATTCTTGGTGATTCTTGTGGATTCTTGTGGATTCTTGGTGATTCTTGTGGATTCTTGTGGATTACTGTGGATTCTTGGTGATTCTTGGTGATTCTTGTGGATTCTTGTGGATTCTTGGTGATTCCTTTGGATTCTTGTGGATTCTTGTAAATTCTTGTGGATTCTTGTGGATTCTTGTGGATTCTTGGTGATTCTTGTGGATTCTTGTGGATTCTTGGTGATTCTTGTGGATTCTTGTGGATTCTTGTGGATTCTTGGTGATTCTTGTGGATTCTTGGTGATTCTTGGTGATTCTTGTGGATTCTTGTGGATTCTTGTGGATTCTTGGTGATTCTTGTGGAATCTTGTGGATTACTGTGGATTCTTGTGGATTCTTGTGGATTCTTGGTGATTCTTGTGGATTATTGTGGATTCTTGTGGATTCTTGGTGATTCTTGGTGATTCTTGTGGATTATTGTGGATTCTTGTGGATTCTTGTGGATTCTTGGTGATTCTTGGTGATTCTTGGTGATTCTTGTGGATTCTTGTGGATTCTTGTAAATTCTTGTGGATTCTTGTGGATTCTTGGTGATTCTTGTGGATTCTTGTGGATTCTTGTGGATTCTTGTAAATTCTTGTGGATTCTTGTGGATTCTTGTGGATTCTTGGTGATTCTTGTGGATTCTTGTGGATTCTTGGTGATTCTTGTGGATTCTTGTGGATTCTTGTGGATTCTTGGTGATTCTTGTGGATTCTTGGTGATTCTTGGTGATTCTTGTGGATTCTTGTGGATTCTTGGTGATTCTTGTGGATTCTTGTGGATTACTGTGGATTACTGTGGATTCTTGTGGATTCTTGGTGATTCTTGTGGATTCTTGTGGATTCTTGGTGATTCCTTTGGATTCTTGTGGATTCTTGTAAATTCTTGTGGATTCTTGTGGATTCTTGTGGATTCTTGGTGATTCTTGTGGATTCTTGTGGATTCTTGGTGATTCTTGTGGATTCTTGTGGATTCTTGTGGATTCTTGGTGATTCTTGTGGATTCTTGGTGATTCTTGGTGATTCTTGTGGATTCTTGTGGATTCTTGTGGATTCTTGTGGATTCTTGGTGATTCTTGTGGATTCTTGTGGATTCTTGTGGATTACTGTGGATTCTTGTGGATTCTTGGTGATTCTTGGTGATTCTTGTGGATTCTTGGTGATTCCTTTGGATTCTTGTGGATTCTTGTAAATTCTTGTGGATTCTTGTGGATTCTTGTGGATTCTTGGTGATTCTTGTGGATTCTTGTGGATTCTTGGTGATTCTTGTGGATTCTTGGTGATTCTTGGTGATTCTTGGTGATTCTTGTGGATTCTTGGTGATTCTTGTGGATTATTGTGGATTCTTGTGGATTCTTGTGGATTCTTGGTGATTCTTGGTGATTCTTGGTGATTCTTGTGGATTCTTGTGGATTCTTGTAAATTCTTGTGGATTCTTGTGGATTCTTGGTGATTCTTGTGGATTCTTGTGGATTCTTGTGGATTCTTGTAAATTCTTGTGGATTCTTGTGGATTCTTGTGGATTCTTGGTGATTCTTGTGGATTCTTGTGGATTCTTGGTGATTCTTGTGGATTCTTGTGGATTCTTGTGGATTCTTGGTGATTCTTGTGGATTCTTGGTGATTCTTGGTGATTCTTGTGGATTCTTGTGGATTCTTGGTGATTCTTGTGGATTCTTGTGGATTACTGTGGATTACTGTGGATTCTTGTGGATTCTTGGTGATTCTTGTGGATTCTTGTGGATTCTTGGTGATTCCTTTGGATTCTTGTGGATTCTTGTAAATTCTTGTGGATTCTTGTGGATTCTTGTGGATTCTTGGTGATTCTTGTGGATTCTTGTGGATTCTTGGTGATTCTTGTGGATTCTTGTGGATTCTTGTGGATTCTTGGTGATTCTTGTGGATTCTTGGTGATTCTTGGTGATTCTTGTGGATTCTTGTGGATTCTTGTGGATTCTTGTGGATTCTTGGTGATTCTTGTGGATTCTTGTGGATTACTGTGGATTCTTGTGGATTCTTGGTGATTCTTGGTGATTCTTGTGGATTCTTGGTGATTCCTTTGGATTCTTGTGGATTCTTGTAAATTCTTGTGGATTCTTGTGGATTCTTGTGGATTCTTGGTGATTCTTGTGGATTCTTGTGGATTCTTGGTGATTCTTGTGGATTCTTGTGGATTCTTGTGGATTCTTGGTGATTCTTGTGGATTCTTGGTGATTCTTGGTGATTCTTGTGGATTCTTGTGGATTCTTGTGGATTCTTGTGGATTCTTGGTGATTCTTGTGGATTCTTGTGGATTACTGTGGATTCTTGTGGATTCTTGGTGATTCTTGGTGATTCTTG
>NC_083650.1:25734340-25772300 GCF_963576545.1 Limanda limanda
TTAAAGTGTAAATTAGTTTCTTAGGCCTAAAATAGAACAAGAGTCAGATAGGAAAGAGCGGAAAGGAAAATACACAACGCACGTGGTTAGGAAACAAAAATCCTGCTGCAAAGTGTTTCCTCAAAATCACAAACAATTCATAAGCTTAGTCTAATTCTTTGTGCCTAAAACCACTTATTCATATTCATATATTTGGTGTAAGTGGCCACGTAACATTAATACACGAGAGCAGAAGGAGAGAAGTGAAACGGCTGCAGATGAATTCATGAAGAGAAGGGGGGTGGGGGGGTGGGGGGGGGGGGGGTGATCAGCCTGCCCAACTGGATCAGTCACAAATGTCAGGAGAGGAAAAGTGAAACAGAGGTGAAATGAAAGAGGGGAGAGTATCAGCTGTGAGGAGAGGCCCGCCTGCAGCCTGCTGTGCTCACAACACACACACACACACAGAGACACACACACACACACACACACACACACACACACACACACACACACACACACACACACACCTCACGTGGAAACTACAGTATGTTCACTTTGGCAGGAAATCAAAGTTTGCACTGAGCAGAGATTCACATGCTCGTCCACTCAGAGATCGTGAATCTTCAGTTCCAACACTTCTTCTTTTCATTTTATGAATTTAATATCAAGTGTCAGGTAACACAAGCTTGAAATACAACAACCTATGTAGGAAATATAAATATGATATGTTTTGAACTTTATGTGTACGATAGATTTATGAATGAAACAAATACTGTGCTAATACTTGAAGATCCACAGGAACCTGGAGCATCTGTGACACATGGTTGGTTTTGCCAGCAGACATCCAACTGTATCCTTCAACTTCGACTCACATATATAAAACCACACACAGTTAAAGTGATACACAACTCTTCAGGCTAATCGCTGTGCGTTGTGTGGTCGGACACTTTGTGCGATGAGGTAACTGGAGCGTTTAATAGCATCTAAACACAGTGTGTGTTGTTTCAGACAACATGAGCCGTGACCTTTCGATTATTAAACCTTTAGTGGCTGAATTAGACCTCAGGGAAGAGACTCGTTACGCAATACACACAGACACACACACACAGAGACGCACACAAACCTCCTTTTTCCCTGATGTGTTCTCAAGCTAACATTACAGGTCGGAACAACAAGGGGTCAAAGTTTATTCCCTCTGAAGCAATTCAGAGGTCACCACCTCACTCAGGCCTGTGTGACCCCAGGAAGAGAGGAGGAAGAGTGGAGGACGAGAGGAGGACGAGAGGAGGACGAGAGGAGGACGAGAGGAGGAAGAGAGGAGGACGAGAGGAGGAAGAGTGGAGGACGAGAGGAGGAAGAGAGGAGGAAGAGAGGAGGACGAGAGGAGGACGAGAGGAGGACGAGAGGAGGACGAGAGGAGGAAGAGAGGAGGACGAGAGGAGGACGAGAGGAGGAAGAGAGTAGGAAGAGAGGTGTAAGAGAGGAGGAAGAGAAGAGGAAGAGAGGAGGAAGAGAGGAGGACGAGAGGTGGAAGAGAGGAGGACGAGAGGAGGACGAGAGGAGGAAGAGAGGAGGAAGAGAGGAGGAAGAGTGGAGGACGAGAGGAGGAAGAGAGGAGGAAGAGAGGAAGACGAGAGGAGGACGAGAGGAGGACGAGTGAAGGAAGAGAGTAGGAAGAGAGGTGTAAGAGAGGAGGAAGAGAAGAGGAAGAGAGGAGGAAGAGAGGAGGACGAGAGGTGGAAGAGAGGAGGACGAGAGGAGGAAGAGAGGAGGAAGAGAGGAGGAAGAGAGGAGGACGAGAGGAGGAAGAGAGGAGGAAGAGAGGAGGACGAGGGGAGGAAGAGAGGAAGAAGAGAGGAGGACGAGAGGAGGAAGAGAGGAGGAAGAGAGGAGGAAGAGTGGAGGACGAGAGGAGAAAGAGAGGAGGACGAGAGGAGGACGAGGGGAGGAAGAGAGGAAGAAGAGAGGAGGACGAGAGGAGGAAGAGAGGAGGAAGAGAGGAGGAAGAGTGGAGGACGAGAGGAGAAAGAGAGGAGGACGAGAGGAGGACGAGAGGTGGAAGAGAGGAGGAAGAGAGGAGGAAGAGAGGAGGAAGATTGGAGGACGAGAGGAGGACGAGAGGTGGAAGAGAGGAGGAAGAGAGGAGGAAGAGAGGAGGAAGAGAGGAAGAAGAGAGGAGGAAGAGAGGAGGAAGAGAGGAGGAAGAGAGGAGGAAGAGAGGAAGAAGAGAGGAGGAAGAGAGGAGGAAGAGTGGAGGAAGAGAGGAGGAAGAGAAGAGGAAGAGAGGAGGAAGAGAGGAGGAAGAGAGGAGGAAGAGAGGAGGAAGAGAGGAGGACGAGAGGAGGAAGAGAGGAGGAAGAGAGGAGGACGAGAGGAGGAAGAGAGGAGGACGAGAGGAGGACGAGAGGAGGACGAGTGAAGGAAGAGAGTAGGAAGAGAGGTGTACGAGAGGAGGAAGAGAAGAGGAAGAGAGGAGGAAGAGAGGAGGACGAGAGGTGGAAGAGAGGAGGACGAGAGGAGGACGAGAGGAGGAAGAGAGGAGGAAGAGAGGAGGAAGAGTGGAGGACGAGAGGAGGAAGAGAGGAGGAAGAGAGGAAGACGAGAGGAGGACGAGAGGAGGACGAGTGAAGGAAGAGAGTAGGAAGAGAGGTGTAAGAGAGGAGGAAGAGAAGAGGAAGAGAGGAGGAAGAGAGGAGGACGAGAGGTGGAAGAGAGGAGGACGAGAGGAGGACGAGAGGAGGAAGAGAGGAGGAAGAGAGGAGGACGAGAGGAGGAAGAGAGGAGGAAGAGAGGAGGACGAGAGGAGGAAGAGAGGAAGAAGAGAGGAGGACGAGAGGAGGAAGAGAGGAGGAAGAGAGGAGGAAGAGTGGAGGACGAGAGGAGAAAGAGAGGAGGACGAGAGGAGGACGAGAGGTGGAAGAGAGGAGGAAGAGAGGAGGAAGAGAGGAGGAAGACAGGAGGAAGATTGGAGGACGAGAGGAGGACGAGAGGTGGAAGAGAGGAGGAAGAGAGGAGGAAGAGAGGAGGAAGAGAGGAAGAAGAGAGGAGGAAGAGAGGAGGAAGAGAGGAGGAAGAGAGGAGGAAGAGAGGAAGAAGAGAGGAGGAAGAGAGGAGGAAGAGTGGAGGAAGAGAGGAGGAAGAGAAGAGGAAGAGAGGAGGAAGAGAGGAGGAAGAGAGGAGGAAGAGAGGAGGAAGAGAGGAGGACAAGAGGAGGAATAGAGGAGGACGAGAGGTGGAAGAGAGGTGGACGAGAGGAGGAAGAGAGGAGTAAGAGTGGAGGACAAGAGGAGGACAAGAGGAGGAAGAGAGGAGGACGAGAGGAGGAAGAGAGGAGGAAGAGTGGAGGAAGAGAGGGAAAGAGAGGAGGAAGAGAGGAGGAAGAGAGGAAGAAGAGAGGAGGAAGAGAGGAGTAAGAGAGGAGGAAGAGAGGAAGAAGAGAGGAGGAAGAGAGGAGTAAGAGAGGAGGAAGAGAGGAAGAAGAGAGGAGGAAGAGAGGAGGAAGAGAGGAGGAAGAGTGGAGGACGAGAGGGAAAGAGAGGTGTAAGAGAGGAGGAAGAGAAGAGGAAGAGAGGAGGAAGAGAGGAGGAAGAGTGAAGGACGAGAGGAGGACGAGAGGAGGACGAGAGGTGGAAGAGAGGAGGACGAGAGGAGGAAGAGAGGAGGAAGAGAGGAGGAAGGGTGGAGGACGAGAGGAGGAAGAGAGGAGGAAGAGAGGAGGACGAGAGGAGGAAGAGAGGAGGACGAGAGGAGGAAGAGTGGAGGAAGAGAGGAGGAAGAGAGGAGGAAGAGAGGAGGAAGGGTGGAGGACGAGAGGAGGAAGAGAGGAGGAAGAGAGAATGACGAGAGGAGGAAGAGAGGAGCAAGGGAGGAGGAAGAGAGGAGGAAGGGTGGAGGACGAGAGGAGGAAGAGAGGTGGAAGAGAGGAGGACGAGAGGAGGACGAGAGGAGGAAGAGAGGAGGAAGAGAGGAGGACGAGAGGAGGACGAGAGGAAGAAGAGAGGAGGACGAGAGGAGGAAGAGAGGAGGAAGAGTGGAGGACGAGAGGAGAAAGAGAGGAGGACGAGAGGAGGACGAGAGGTGGAAGAGAGGAGGAAGAGAGGAGGAAGAGAGGAGGAAGACAGGAGGAAGATTGGAGGACGAGAGGAAGAAGAGAGGAGGAAGAGAGGAGGAAGAGAGGAAGAAGAGAGGAGGAAGAGAGGAGGAAGAGTGGAGGAAGAGAGGAGGAAGAGAAGAGGAAGAGAGGAGGAAGAGAGGAGGAAGAGAGGAGGAAGAGAGGAGGAAGAGAGGAGGACAAGAGGAGGAATAGAGGAGGACGAGAGGTGGAAGAGAGGTGGACGAGAGGAGGAAGAGAGGAGTAAGAGTGGAGGACAAGAGGAGGACAAGAGGAGGAAGAGAGGAGGACGAGAGGAGGACGAGAGGAGGAAGAGTGGAGGAAGAGAGGGAAAGAGAGGAGGAAGAGAGGAGGAAGAGAGGAAGAAGAGAGGAGGAAGAGAGGAGTAAGAGAGGAGGAAGAGAGGAAGAAGAGAGGAGGAAGAGAGGAGTAAGAGAGGAGGAAGAGTGGAGGACGAGAGGAGGAAGAGAGGAGGAAGAGAGGAGGAAGAGTGGAGGAAGAGAGGGAAAGAGAGGTGTAAGAGAGGAGGAAGAGAAGAGGAAGAGAGGAGGAAGAGAGGAGGAAGAGTGAAGGACGAGAGGAGGACGAGAGGAGGACGAGAGGTGGAAGAGAGGAGGACGAGAGGAGGAAGAGAGGAGGAAGAGAGGAGGAAGAGAGGAGGACGAGAGGAGGAAGAGGGGAGGAAGAGAGGAGGAAGAGAGGAGGAAGAGAGGAGGAAGAGAGGAGGACGAGAGGAGGAAGAGAGGAGGAAGAGAGGAGGACGAGAGGAGGACGAGAGGAGGACGAGAGGAGGAAGAGAGGAGTGAAATGACAGTGAATTCAAATCTGTGACTTTGACCATCAGAGAAAAGCTTCATCCACTCTAAAGAATTTAGAATCTCTAACATCTGAATGTGAGAGAAAGAGGTTTTTCCAATCATCTTTTAAATGTCATACAGAGATACAAGAGATGATCTTCATTCTAAATGTTCTTTACCAGATCCTGAAACCCTTCATCATTTCATCTCCACTCTGTTAAACACACGACTTCTAACCACGAAAGAACAATCAAGTCTTTATCTCTCTCCACCGCAGCCGCTCCTCGGTTATTGGGGACAGCTTAAAATAAGGGAACTATTTTGGCAGGAGGGGGGGGGGGGGTGATCTAAAAAGGAAAATAGCCGTTGGCTTCTCTCGTTCTCCTCCTCCTCCCTCTTTTCTCCTCCTCCCTCTTTTCTCCTCTCCTCTCCTTTGCAGTCGCCCTGAGCTTCAGTGAAGGCAGAGCGACAGACCCAGAGAAGAGCCTGAATCACAAGCTGCTGAAGTCTGGCCGAGCAGATTATAAAACTCACGTAAACAACATTAGAATACGAGAGGTGGAGGTGAGAGGACTCGAGACAAACGACCTGAAGAAGACAAATGACCTGAAGAAGACAAATGACCTGAAGAAGACATGAATAAAGCAGAAGACTCAGAGGTGGAGGTGGAGAAGACAACGAGGGTCAAAGGTCATGAGCAGATCATCTGCATATCATGTTTAACTTCACAAAACAACATCAGACGTCTGATTTCCACTGCATCCATAACTGTGTGTGGATCCTCCTTTCACCTCCTTCACCCCGTTCACCTCCTTTCACCTCCTTTCACCTCCTTTCACCTCCTTTCACCTCCTTCACCTCCTTTCACCTCCTTCACCCCGTTCACCTCCTTTCACCTCCTTTCACCTCCTTTCACCTCCTTTCACCTCCTTTCACCTCCGTTCACCTCCTTTCACCTCCTTCACCTCCTTCACCTCCGTTCACCTCCTTTCACCTCCTTCACCTCCTTTCACCTCCTTCACCTCCTTTCACCTCCTTCACCTCCTTCACCTCCTTTCACCTCCTTCACCTCCTTCACCTCCGTTCACCTCCTTTCACCTCCTTATGCCTCCTTATGCCTCCGTTCACCTCCTTCACCTCCTTTCACCTCCTTCACCCCGTTCACCTCCTTCACCTCCTTTCACCTCCTTTCACCTCCTTTCACCTCCTTCACCTCCTTTCACCTCCTTCACCTCCTTCACCTCCTTTCACCTCCTTCACCTCCTTCACCTCCGTTCACCTCCTTTCACCTCCTTATGCCTCCTTATGCCTCCGTTCACCTCCTTCACCTCTCTTCACCTCCTTCACCTCCTTTCACCTCCTTCACCTCCTTCACCTCCGTTCACCTCCGTTCACCTCCTTTCACCTCCTTCACCTCCTTTCGCCTCCTTATGCCTCCTTTCACCTCCTTTCACCTCCTTTCACCTCCTTCACCTCCGTTCACCTCCGTTCGCCTCCGTTCACCTCCTTCACCTCCTTTCACCTCCTTATGCCTCCTTTCACCTCCTTTCACCTCCTTTCACCTCCTTTCACCTCCTTCACCTCCTTCACCTCCTTTCGCCTCCTTCGCCTCCGTTCACCTCCTTCACCTCCTTCACCTCCGTTTACCTCCTTTCACCTCCTTTCACCTCCTTTCACCTCCTTCAACTCCGTTCACCTCCTTTCACCTCCTTCACCTCCTTCACCTCCTTTCACCTCCTTCACCTCCTTTCACCTCCCTTCACCTCCTTCACCTCCTTCACCTCCTTTCACTTCCTTTCGCCTCCTTCACCTCCTTTCACCTCCGTTCGCCTCCTTCCGCCTCCTTCACCTCCTTTCGCCTCCTTTGACCTCCTTTGACCTCCTTTCGCCTCCTTCACCTCCTTTCGCCTCCTTTCACTTCCTTTCGCCTCCTTCACCTCCTTTCACCTCCTTTCACCTCCTTCACCTCCTTTCACCCCCTTTCACCTCCTTTCACCTCCTTCACCTCCTTTCACCTCCTTTCACCTCCCTTCACCTCCTTTCACCTCCTTTCACCTCCTTCACCTCCTTTTACCTCCTTTCACCTCCTTCACTTCCTTTCGCCTCCTTTACCTCCTTTCACCTCCTTCACCTCCTTCACCTCCTTTCACCTCCTTCACCTCCTTTCACCTCCTTTCACCTCCTTCACCTCCTTCACCTCCTTTCACCTCCTTCACCTCCTTTCACCTCCTTTCACCTCCTTCACCTCCTTCACCTCCTTTCACCTCCTTTACCTCCTTTCACCTCCTTTCGCCTCCTTTACCTCCTTTCAACTCCTTTCGCCTCCTTTCACCTCCTTCACCTCCTTTCACCTCCTTTACGTCCTTTCACCTCCTTCACCTCCTTTCGCCTTCTTTACCTCCTTTCACCTCCTTCACCTCCTTCACCTCCTTTCACCTCCTTCACCTCCGTTCACCTCCTTCACCTCCTTTCAACTCCTTCACCTCCTTCACCTCCTTTCACCCCGTTCACCTCCTTCACCTCCTTTACCTCCTTCACCTCCGTTCACGTCCTTCACCTCCTTTCAACTCCTTCACCTCCTTCACCTCCTTTCACCCCGTTCACCTCCTTCACCTCCTTTACCTCCTTCACCTCCTTCACCTCCTTCTCACCCTGACCTCAGTCGGCTTCTTCATTGAGAACCACACGAGTTTAAAGAGAGTCTGCAGATTTAGAATAAAGTTGTTTTCTTTATGATCGGTTCATAAATCATTTATTAAATCTGTGAGAATAGAAAAGATTCATGACTGCAGTTACAGTTACAGTTACAGTTACAGTTACAGTTACAGTTACAGTTACACCGATGCCAACCTAAGACCGGACATTCGATCCCTGAAATCTGATCCGTTTGAGTCCAAGTGAAAACTGGTCAAAATGTGAAGAAGTTCCCGAAAGGCCCGAGACGTCCGGTCGGAGAGGCTGAACACCGCCATGACCTCGACCTTTGACCTTCGACCACTCAAATCAAACCAGTTTGACTTTGAGACATTTGTGTGTAAATTTGACTAAGTGTTCCTGAGACGTTGTGTTCACCAGATGAAACCTGCACATGTATGAAGAGGTCTGGCTGCACACAGCTTGAGAATGAAGCCGCATGTAATATAATATTCCATTAATATTACAGTAGTCAGTGCATTTTGTTGTGTTTAGCCCCGAGGCCAAAAACCTCCAGAACAGACAAATAACATCTGCAGGGTCACGAGATCAAATCAGCTCCACGGACCAGAACTCAAACAGGAACAACCTGGAGGTTCTCTGTGGATTCCAATCTAACCAATCAGGGGGGGGGGGGCTAAAGTAGTGATGGGAAATGAACAGAGCAGAGCTGGGCAGGGCAGAAAGGGACAGATCAGAGGAAGAGAGAGAGAGAGGGGGGGGGTGGAGGAGGAGAGAAGAGATTGATGCAGTGCAGGTGCAGTGCAGCCCCAGTTAATAATAGAGAGGACATCAAGCTCAGAAGAGAGAGAGAGAGAGAGAGAGAGAGAGAGAGAGAGAGAGAGAGAGAGAGAGAGAGAGAGAGAGAGAGAGAGAGAGAGAGAGAGAGAGAGAGAAGAGAGAAAGAAAGAAAGAAAGAAAGAAAGAAAGAAAGAAAGAAAGAAAGAAAGAAAGAAAGAAAGAAAGAAAGAAAGGAGAGAGAGCGAGAGAGAGAGAGAGAAAGGGAGAGAGGGAGAGAGAGAGAGAGAGAGATAGAGAGAGACAAAAAGAAAGAAAGAAAGAAAGAAAGAAAAGAAAGAAAGAAAGAAAGAAAGAAAGAAAGAAAGAAAGAAAGAAAGAAAGAAAGAAAGAAAGAAAGAAAGAAAGAAAGAAAGAGAAAGAAAGAAAGAAAGAAAGAAAGAAAGGGAGAGAAGAGAGAGAGAGAGAGCGGGAGAAAGAAAGGGAGAAAGAGAGAGAGAGAGAGAAAGAGAGAGAGAGAAAGAAAGAAAGAAAGAAAGAAAGAAAGAAAGAAAGAAAGAAAGAAAGAAAGAAAGAAAGAAAGAAAGAAAGAAAGAAAGAAAGAAAGAAAGGAGAGAGAGAGAGAGAGAGAGAAAGGGAGAGAGGGAGAGAGAGAGAGATAGAGAGAGACAAAAAAGAAAGAAAGAAAGAAAGAAAGAAAGAAAGAAAGAAAGAAAGAAAGAAAGAAAGAAAGAAAGAAAGGGAGAGAAGAGAGAGAGAGAGAGCGGGAGAAAGAAAGGGAGAAAGAGAGAGAGAAAGAGAGAGAGAAAGAAAGAAAGAAAGAAAGAAAGAAAGAAAGAAAGAAAGAAAGAAAGGAGAGAGAGAGAGAGAAAGGGAGAGAGGGAGAGAGAGAGAGAGAGAGAGAGAGAGAGAGAGAGAGAGAGTTTGTCCTTCCACCATCAAAATTGAAATCAATACATTTTTTAATCCGATTGAACATTTGCACCAAATCTGAAGGATTTCACGTTCACAACAATCGTCTGATGAACAGACCGATATCCAACAAACATAATTCCTCCAGCAACTGTCTGGGGTTCGGGAGGTCAGTGACCTTTGACCTTGAACCTTTTGAGAGGAAGATGAGACAGACAGAAGAAGAGCAAAACCACAGATCAATATCCAGAAGGATTATGATTTCATGAAAAACAAACGTGTCCTCCGCTGATGATGTTTTCCTTTAATGAGTTTAGAGGTTTCTCTCTTTGACTTTTCATCTCATCCCTTTCTTCTTCTTCTCCTCTGAAAGTTGCATCGCTCTCTCTATCTTCTTCTCCTCTTCTCCTTTCTTTTCTCTCTGCAGCCGCTCTCTCTCTCTCTCTTACTTCTCCCTCCTCTGCTTCAGTCTTTCCCCCCCTCTTCCTCCTTCACCGTATATTTCCTCCTCCCTTCATCATTTCATTCTTCTCCACCTCTTCATCCTCCCTTTTCTCTGCACTTTCTACCCATTTCCTTCCTCTTTCTGTCTTTCTCTCCCTTTCAGATCCGGAGCTTTGTTCAGAACCTGCTCGACAAACAAGCTTGACATTTACACAAGTGCTAAGCACAGTGGACACGTCTCTGTAATGTTTCCGGTCAATCTGAAAGCACACAGACACACACACACACACACAGACACACACAGACACACACACACACACACACACACACACACACACACACACACACACACACACACAGACACACACACTCGCTGGGGTCAATAGCTGGCAACTTTGGATAGAGAGAGAGAGAGAGAGAGAAGCTGTATCTCACAGTGCTGCTCACACACTACAGATGTACATGTGTGTGTCATTGTGTCTGTGTTATTTAAAGTTGTATCATATTTTCACACACGCAGAGATTGTGTAGGTCACACGTGTTCACAGGAGAATCAACACAACTCTTAGTCCAAACATGACGTTTAGATCCAGCTGCAGAAATCACGTGTTTCCTTCACCACACATCCACACTTCGCCAAAAGCTCTCGAATATAGTTTTCTTTCCTAATTGATATTTCTACTGCTGTATTTTCACACGAGCTCACGTGGACAGGAAACACTCGGCAGGAGCAACTGACTCTGAACTTTGTGTTCTCACTTTACAACCCTTTGGAACATTCATGAAAGTATCCAGGGTTTAGCGTCAGGAGTTGATTTGAATCTGAATCATGTAGACGTTTGGACTTCTTTCAGTCTCATAATTCCCAATCAAGTCCTCCAGCAGAGGAGAGATGCTTCTAATCTCTATTTACATCTCGACAGCCTGAGGTGGATTATTGTCTTTAGCACATTAGCACGTAGAGTTCTTATAACTGTGTTCATGTTATTAATAAGTGTCCTATACCTTCCAGGCTCATGCTCACACAACTACTACACAACTCTATGAAAGAGGTCATAACTAAAGTGTGAGACTGAAGCTTACACTTTTTTCTAAATCATTTACTTCAGTGAATAATCTCTGTGATATTGTGTCTTTCCAGATATTGATCATTTCCCTGTCAGATCCTGAAGCTCCCACATGTCTCATTGTGATGAACATCCATTGATTACCTCCTGAGTAGCATCTCTTTGAGGAGAGATGTCCCATGTGTGCATGAGACAGTAGAGAGCAGTGTCCTCCTGATGGTGTTAGTGCAGCGACTCCAAACCTGCATCTGAACTCTTAACGGTCTCATCCCAGTCTGGAAAACATCAGTGTCTGTCCGTCTGCAGCAGATTAATCCTCATATCAAGGATCATCTCCATTCTGCAGTTTGGCAGAAGAGGAACGTGTCGGAATTTCATGAAGTGCACACAACATCATAAAAGATATGGGAGGTGTGAGAAATACATAATGTCCTGGTGAGATGGAGGAAATCGTAAATAGTTTGAGATTTAAAAAACAGAGGCGGGGCTTGTTGCTGTGGTTTCATTCAGAGATCAACTCACACAACTCTCGATTAATGCTCGAAGGTCATCAGGGAAATTAGTAGATTCTACTAAGTAGATGGTCACTGCTGTTTAAAAGTTAAATGGTTTGTCTCTTCCAATTCAGTCTAATATCAGAGATCTAAATTAACTCTGTTCATTCATTTATCTCTCTAATCTGTTTGCTGATCATTATTTAAAAGCAAGCAGGAGGAACGAGGATGTTGTGTTGTGTTAATTCACTGTGTGTCACCGTGTGGCTGACAGACACACAACACATCCCAGAGAGATGCACAGTTAACAGGTGTTTTATTGGTTGAGCCACATTTTCTTCACTTTGAGCACAAAACAGAATATTCAGGAGAAACTCAGGCTTCTCATCTGGTGGTAGTTGTAGTTACTGCATCAGTAACCAGGAGCAGGATCACCCTGACAACACAACACATCAACACAACATGTTAAAGTTATGATTTATACAGGAGGATGTTTGTCCAGCTGACCTCTGAGTACTCGTTGCCCAGCAGCAGGTGGAACTGGGTCATGCTTTTATTGTCTCACTTCCTGCAGCACAGCCACAAACAGACAGATTCCACGTGAGCTCGTCTCAGTCTTTATCTTCCATCGGTCCAGATTCCTGTTTCACTGTGTTTCACTTATTACTGCTCATCGTGGAAATAATGACTTTGATATGCGAGTGCCTCAGAACAGAAGAAATCATTTAAGATTAGTTTTGCTTGAGGGTATTCAGTTGAGCCCTCTGTAGTTTCAAGTGTCACATGCTCCTCTTGTGTCTCAGGAGAAAGTCCCGAATTAAAACTGTACTGTTCAGGGGATGGTTTACTGTCAAGTGGCTCTCGCCTAATTAATCACCTTCATCCAGCTCTTCCTGTTCACTCCTTCATCTCTCATCCAACTACTTTCCTCAAACTGCTCCGTCACAAAGCAACAAGCGACGGGTCACCAGGGGCACGAGCTGGGGTCAGACTGGAACCTGCAGCCGGGGAGCAACCTGCTGCACCAGCTGTTACCTGAAGGTCTGTCAATGTTCAGATGTGTGTTTGTTCTGTAATATTGATGTTCAATGACGTGCACTGTTTGCTAAGTGTTGCTCATTTGCTCCTATGGGATGGATGTAATTTATGAAGGTGAATGTGCACTGGTGTGGAACTGAATTTCCCCTGTTTGGGACAATTAACCAAACAACCAACCAATAAACCAACCAACCACCTAACTAACTAAGTAATGAACTAACCTGCTTGCTGGTGAAGACCACCCCCCCCCCCCACTCCTCTCAGTTACTGGGCTGATCCATCAGGACAAACGGGAAAAGAACTGTGAGCAAAGAAGAGATATGGTTTTGATTTTGAGAAATACGAGAGCTGCTCTCAGGAGCCTGAATCATCTTCCTTCATATATTTAGTAACCTGGATAAAAGTAAATGTTGTGTGTATGAAGGGAACACAGAACAATGTGTGGAGGGTGGAAGCGTGAGCTCGACAACTCCCAGTCTTAAGTTTGTTAACGGCTGTTAACGAACTGGGGAGATGTTTCCTGACCTTCAGAAGCGTCTCAGGACAAACTGTCTGTTCACAGAAGAAGAACAGAAAGCTCTTCATCTCCGGGTGCTGGTCCACAAAGAAGTTCTCAAAGTCTCATAGCAACAGTGAGAGTCTGGCCCGGCGCTCTTCACGCTGCTGATGAGAAGCGTTACACAACGAGCGGCGCTGCGTGTGTGGGTCCTTCCCTCTGAAGTGTGCACTCATGTGGGATTTATTCACAGACGATTGGCTGTGAAGCCCTCCTGCTGTGACACCTGATGAACATGAGTCCACTTCTGAAGGTGAAGAACAACGAGACACAAGGAGACGTTTTGTGTAACGGCTGCAGCGCTTCCTGTGTGTTACTCTGACCTGACGTTTATCAGTGTGGTAGTTTGTGTTCACGATGTAAAAAGAAGATCATTTGATTAAGTTTGATCATTTCACTGCGTTTCCTCGGCAGAATGAGACGAATGCATCTGGTTGAGTTCTGTGGATTAATACTTTGTTTGTGTCCAGTTGCCACTGGGGCCTGAAATGCTTGTTCTACACAACATTTGTTTATGGCTAACGGCAGCACTATGTTTGACTTGTGGGAAATAAGGGTGATATGGTTCATAAACCATATTTGCTTCGTCCATCCATCAATATAACATTTACTTTCCATCCGGCTCCAAAGGGCAACGCTCCTTCCTGCGCTGACTCGGAACATTGGTGACGGGAAGTAAAGTGCAAAGCGCTAAAGCTTCAGATATGGAAGTAAAGAGCAGGGATCCTGTTTACTACTTCAGACCATGAGCAATAGGTTAATATTTAATAACAAATGAGGATCGTCTTGTTATTACTTTGTGTTTTTAATCTGATGCAGCCTAATGCACATAATAATAAACGTTCTTATATTTACAGTTGTCTGTAGTCATGTCTGGTTGCATTTTAAATTACATTATATAATGAAAGTATTTTAATATTCTGCTTCCTCTCATTCTCAGTTAGTGCAAGTTGCTGCAACGACTCAGAGACTCAGTATCAATATTTCCCACTTTCAGGTTCATATTATCATTATGGATTTAAATTGATCCCAAGAATAAACGTCTGTGAGTCTTTGTAATAATCCTATAACGTGAGCAGGGGACGAGCTCGTAGAAAAGGAATCATGTGCATTTAATGGGTTGATGGTTGAAACATCACGAAACGATAAATCTCCTGTCGCTTCTCTGCTCCTGAACAATATCTGAGGCTCCTCCCACACATCATGTCCATCCCAGCGTGAGGCCATGAGCCACAACACGCTGTCGTTTACACTGATGAAAGCACTCTGACGTGTTGCTAGGTGCAGAGTGAACGGCTGTGAGTCACATCCCAGAGTTTACTGGGATTCTAACACGTGACTCTTACAATCACAGCTCTGGACCAGAAGTAGATCCTGTGATATGATCCTCATCCTGTCTGGGCCGTCACAATAAGAGCACCTGAACACTTCCTCAGAGGCTCATCCTGTCTGAACCGTCACAATAAGAGCACCTGAAAACTTCCTCAGAGGCTCATCCTGTCGGAGCCGTCACAATAAGAGCACCTGAACACTTCCTCAGAGGCTCATCCTGTTGGAGCTGTCACAATAAGAGCACCTGAACACTTCCTCAGAGGCTCATCCTGTCGGAGCCTTCACAATAAGAGCATCTGAACACTTCCTCAAAGGCTCATCTTGTAGGAACCGTCACAATAAGAGCACCTGAACACTTCCTCAGAGACTCATCCTGTCGGAGCCGTCACAATAAGAGCACCTAAACACTTCCTCAGAGGCTCATCCTGTCTGAGCCGTCACAATAAGAGCACCTGAACACTTCCTCACAGGCTCATCCTGTCGGAACTGCCACAATAAGAGCACCTGAACACTTCCTCAGAGGCTCATCTTGTAGGAGCCGTCACAATAAGAGCACCTGAACACTTCCTCAGAGGCTCATCCTGTAGTAGCCGTCACAATAAGAGCACCTGAACACTTCCTCAGAGGCTCATCCTGTCTGAACCGTCACAATAAGAGCACCTGAACACTTCCTCAGAGGCTCATCCTGTCGGAGCCGTCACAATAAGAGCACCTGAACACTTCCTCAGAGGCTCATCCTGTCTGAGCCGTCACAATAAGAGCACCTGAACACTTCCTCACAGGCTCATCCTGTCGGAACCGCCACAATAAGAGCACCTGAACACTTCCTCAGAGGCTCATCCTGTAATAGCCGTCACAATAAGAGCACCTGAACACTTCCTCAGAGGCTCATCCTGTCTGAACCGTCACAATAAGAGCACCTGAACACTTCCTCAGAGGCTCATCCTGTCGGAGCCGTCACAATAAGAGCACCTGAACACTTCCTCAGAGGCTCATCCTGTTGGAGCTGTCACAATAAGAGCACCTGAACACTTCTTCAGAGGCTCATCCTGTCTGACCTGTCACAATAAGAGCACCTGAACACTTCCTCAGACAGGTCGGCTCATTTCCTGGCAATACCTGAAGGAAAAGGAAGCGTCTTGAATATTTTGAAAACTACATTGTTCAGTTGTGACAGTTTCCTCTTCACTGCTTAGTACAGTGTAGTATAGTACAGTACAGTATATTACAGTATAGTACAGTACAGCATAGTACAGTATATTACAGTATAGTACAGTACAGTGTATAACAGTACATTGTAGTACAGTACAGTGTAGTACAGTACAGTCCAGTGTAGTACAGGACAGTCCAGTACAGTGTAGTACAGTACAGTGTAGTACAGTACAGTACAGTGTAGTACAGCACAGTCCAGTGTAGTACAGTCCAGTATATTACAGTACAGTGTAGCATAGTACAGTGTAGTACAGTGCCGTACAGTACAGTGTAGTACAGCACAGTACAGAGTAGTATATTACAGTGTAGTACAGTACAGTGTAGTACAGTACAGTGTAGTACAGCACAGTCCAGTGTAGTACAGTCCAGTATATTACAGTACAGTGTAGCATAGTACAGTACAGTGTAGTACAGTGCAGTACAGTACAGTGTAGTACAGTACAGTACAGTATAGTACAGTCTAGTACAGTACAGTGTAGTACAGTACAGTAAAGTATAGTACAGTGTAGTACAGTGCAGTACAGTACAGTGTAGTACAGTACAGTCTAGTACAGTGTAGTACAGTACAGTGTAGTACAGTACAGTGTAGTACAGTACAGTACAGTCTAGTACAGTGTAGTACAGTGTAATACAGTACAGTGTAGTACAGCACAGTACAGTTTAGTACAGTCCAGTGTAGTACAGTGCAGTACAGTACAGTCTAGTACAGTACAGTAAAGTATAGTACAGTGTAGTACAGTGTAGTACAGTACAGTGTAGTACAGCACAGTACAGTGCAGTACAGTCCAGTGTAGTACAGTATATTACAGATGTGCAGCACAGCCTCATAAGATTCTGTTAATTTTATTGTCAGTGACACGATGTCTCGCCGCAGGAAATCATTTCCCGGGCGTTGGAGTTAACGAGCACGCTAATTGGAAATGAGCGGAGGAGCGTTTGTCTCCTTGTGTCTTTGTCTCTTGCCCCCCCCCCCTCTGTGGTGCAGTGTTTCTGTGGAGCTGCTCCACTTCATGAAGCCGGAGCACAAACACCAGAGAGCTGCAGAGAGAAGACTCCACTTATCATCCCTTCCTCGAGGTATCTGGAGAGAGAGAGAGAGAGAGAGAGAGAGAGAGAGAGAGAGAGGGAGAGAGAGAGAGAGAGAGAGAGGGAGAGAGAGAGGGAGATAGAGAGAGAGAGAGAGAGAGGGATGAAGCAGCAACACAACACATTAAAAAGCGTTTATTCACTTTGAATCATCACTTTTCCTTCAGTGACTTCCCAGCAGAGAATCAGCAGGTTGCAGGTGTGAGTGTGAGATAGAGACGCTGGGTGTTGAGCCCGTGAAGCAGAGGAGTGGACGAGTTCAGAGAGAGGGAAACAGAACCATTAGTCCTGGCTTCAACAAGCAGGACAGATTCCCCCCCGACTCCTGCATTTCATTTTTATTTCTTTATTTTATCAAAGCCGGGCAGGCGGATCCTTTCTCACCAAACATCACACACTCGCTTTTTCTCTGTGCTTTTCTTCTATCTTAGATTAGACCCCCCCGCCCCGGCCCTTCAGTCTCTCTGTACACACAAACCCTATCGCACACTCACAAACCCACAAACCCTATCGCACACTCACAACAACGCTGCTCGTGTGCAGCTGCTCTGAAGTTGCTGAGGAGGCAGAAAACTGTCGACTGCTGCATCCATCCCATGGTGTTCCATCCACAGGCAACAGGAAAACAACTGAGAGAGGAAGAGAGGGAGAGAGGGAGAGGGAGGAAGAGAGAGGAAGAGAGAGGAAGAGTGAGGAAGAGTGAGGAAGAGGGAGGAAGGGAGGAAGAGGGAGGAAGAGGGAGAAAGAGAGGAAGAGGTAGGAAGAGTGAGGAAGAGGGAGGAAGAGTGAGGAAGAGGGAGGAAGAGTGAGGAAGAGGGAGGAAGAGAGAGGAAGAGGGAGGAAGAAGGAGATAGAGAGAGGGAGAGGAGGAAGAGAGGAGGAAGAGAGAGGAAGAGGGAGGAAGAGGGAGGAAGAGGGAGGAAGAGAGAGGAAGAGGGAGGAAGAGAGTGAGGAAGAGGGAGGAAGAGGGAGGAAGAGGGAGGAAGAGAGGAAGAGAGTGAGGAAGAGGGAGGAGGAGGGAGGAAGAGAGGAAGAGGGAGGAAGAGGGAGGAAGAGAGGAAGAGGGGGGACAAGAGAGGGAAGAGAGAGGAAGAGGGAGGAAGAGAGGAAGAGGGAGGAAGAGAGAGGAAGGAGAATTCCTCTGGAACAGTTTCACAGCAGCAGCAGGGATTTGTGATAACAAGTTATGAATTATTGCTCGACTCTTGATATCGACTCTTCTGGCTCTTGATTCAGATTCATATCAGTTTATTGATATTGTATATTCATTGTTCTCATGGGACAAAACAATGCAGGTGCTTCAAATACCATTTCTGCATTTCAAGGATAGAAAACCATCCACCGAGTGTTTATTGTAATAGAACATCAACTTTAAGGATTTAACCAGCAAATAATGTTTTGTTTATCAGTTGATTAAAAACAGCATCTGACGCGTAATAAAACAAAAAATCTGCAAAACTGTCTTCAACATTGATTTGACTATAAGCATACGTGTTAATGCAAATGTTCATATTGGAATTAAAACCAAGAGCAGCATTTCTGGATTGAAGAGAGCAGCTATATTTAGAGCATGTCTGAGGTGATGACCTTTATGTGGGAGGGGTCGACCCCTCTGGACCCTCTGAGTCCGTGTTTATGAATAATTAAGCAGATTGGTTCAAAAGGTGTAATATTATGTAAAGTACAGAGTTGGTATGAATATATTACACTGGGAGGTTTATAATAAATGTAAAGAAAATGCTGAAAAACCAGAACTGGATGTAATTCTACAGAAGAAGAATGTTCTGCATTGATCTAAAATGAAACCAAAACCACAGAGATGGATTTCATATCTGTGTGCAGCTCTATGTGCAGTGTATCATCCATAAAGTTTTTACCATCCACACGGACCTCATGGTTTCAGCTGCAGCTCTCACTCTCTCAGTCTGTTCACCTGGCAACCAGAATGTGTTGCAGGTGAAAGTGATGCATGAATGTCATCTCCACGTTCTTCTTTCACCGGGTTTAACGAGGTTTCAGAACTCGACTCCGTGTTGAATGAATCGATCGAGTCGTCATGTTATTGCCGAGTGGGCGATTTGTAGAAGTAATGATTTCCATCGCTGGTCTCCTGAGCCTGTGCATACTGATGTGGATCTGTGAGCACGGGTTGAACTGACCTGACTGGAGGAGAACCTGAGTGGGTGAAGTTACAACCCATCTGTCAGGAACTACCGTCGACCCTTGAGCCAAGCATTCAACCCCCCGGCAGCTCGGTGACGTTCTATTAAAGCCACGGCAGCACCGAGGAGAGAGAGAGAGAGAGAGTTTCCATACAGACTGAGAACCTGCTTCATCAGGACAGACACCAACAAGCAGGGAAAAGACTGATCAAACCCTGAAGTTTACAAGGTTCAGAAAAGTCGTGGGGGGGGGGGGGGGGGGGGCATCGGCGCATCACAATCCCATGAGCAGAGTGAGAGAGGAGGGGGAGGGGCAGGGATCACATTAGGATGACTTGGACTTTTATCCCGCCTCCACACCTCAAGGATGTGTTAAATTAACACATATTATATTATACTGCATTACATTGCATATTGCAATTTGACACTTTTCACTGTTTTGCATTCTGCACTTTGCATTTCACTTTTTATATCTTTTATCTTTTATATATTTTTATATAGATATGTTTATGTTTAAATAAATGTTACTTTGTATAAATATTAGTAAAAGTGAGTAAATAAGAAGTAAATAGTGAGTAAATATATGTATTGTTTTTATTGTTTTTCTCAAATGTGGTGTATTTATTGTGTTTTTATGTTTCTATGTTCCAGGTAGGTGTAAACCTACTTGGCAATAAACACCTTCTGATTCTGATTCTGATTCTGATGAAGAGGCTGCAGCTTGTTTCCTCTGGGCTCTTCTCACACTGTGAGTCACGATGTGAACTTGTTCTCTGATGTGAAGACGGACCCGACGTCCTCTAGCTCCAGGTTCCTGAGGCAGAGAGCGGGGGGGAAGTATCAGTGATTCGCTCTGGCTGCTGTTCTGCCAGCTGCTTAACATGAGGAGAGCAAATCCCCCTTTCCACACATAAGAGCCGAGCTAACGGCTCCGTTGGCTCGGGCCTCTTCAGCCCCCCCCCCACCCCCCCACCCAGCTGGCAGGCTGGAGGAGCACTTACACTGCTCGTCTCATTCCGGGGTCGAGAACACCAGCAGGAAATCTAATGGAAGGAAAAAGGTAGAAAAATTAATCTTCCAAGAACGACAAGTGTTTTTGGGCGAGAGAGTCCTTGAAGGTTCGAGCTGCTCGGCCGGACTCGGCCTCAGAGCCTCAGCTCATGTGTTCTTTGCAATAAGGACATTTAAGTATTGACTGTTAAGATCCACACTGGTATTTATCAACCTGGACAAAAGACCATGGTTCACAGCATTCATATCTGATTATAACTCATTAAAGGTGATGTGAGGTGGTGTGGCCTAGGGGGTCGAGTGGTCGTTCTCCAACAAGAAGGTTGGTGGTTCAATCCCCACTCTTCCCCATCTGCATGCCAAAGTGTCCTTGGCAAGATACTGAAAACCATGTTGAGTGCACTAATTGTAAGTCGCTTTGGACAGAACCGTATGCCAAATGACATGTGATGTAATGAGAGGCTTGATTGTATGTGTTTGGTGTATTTCCTTCTTTCAATGTCCACGTCTTTTTCAGGTAAGTTTCTGTATTTTCCTGTATCAGGTCCTGTGTAAACTCAATCCTCTCTCTGCTCGAACGTCTTTTATGAAACTGACTCAGGAGAAGAAACCGAAAGGAGACGACCACTGAAGAAGCAGGTGTGAGCTTTTTTAATCTTTTGCTCTGATTGGTCGTGCGTCTCTTCTGCGACTGCTGAAACCTTACTTTCCGAGTGGAAAGTGAAAACAATGTTTCCTCCTCATTCGTAAAGCAAAGCCGAGCAGGTCTGGAGATGCCGGGTGAAGTGAGACCTGTTAGAAAAGGAACTCGAGAGAAAGAGGTGAGGAGAGAATCCAGAGGTGACCTGAGGCGATGGAAAGTGTCTGATTCTCTTTGGGATTGGAAGGATTCGGAACAACTGCACCAACTTTGATGATGAAGACACACAGAGAGAACATGTAGAAATAAATTGGCTTTTCCTTGTGATGCTGCACCATGAGCCAGCCACTCAGCACCAGGAGCTCTGGATACCTTTTTCAATAGAAAATAAAACGCTGCAGCAGAGCAGAAGAATTCCTCTGAGCTGCTTGAATTCTCAGCTGAATTCTCTGCAGGATGCTTGGGATGTGTTGAGGCCTTGTCCTGTATTTATACCTTTTCAGTTATTTGTCATGTTTAATATCATCTGTGTTTATTCCTCTTTTCTCTAGATATGCTGCTTTATCCTTTGCTTTATCCTCCAGCCTCAGGGGAAGAAGAAGAACTTCACCTAGAGTAGAAGTTGCATTATGAATATTTAAATATTCAAAAGATGATCCTAGTGATTTACAAACACAACAAACTGCTGCATCTCAGTGTGGGGGAGTTTATAAAGCACGATATCAAAGTGCTTTACAGTACAAGTGGGATCCAGACATTCACACACACCTTCATAAGCACATCTTCTTTATGCATCAACACACATTGTGGGTACGGCCGTCAATTTGTGGTTCAGTCTCTTCACTTCAGACTGGAGGGGCCGGGGATCGAACCACAGCCCTCTGGTAACTGGACGACCCGCTCTACCTCCTGAGCCCCTGCTGCCCCCCCAAGTGGTGCCACTTCACAAACGCACGATGACCGAGTTGTTAGAAACAAACCGCTGGAGCACGAAGGTCTGAAGTCTGAGTTGGACTGAGCTCAGAGAGAAACTGTGACCCGGAGGAAACAAGGAGCCGAGGCCCAGAGCAGCTGAGAGCTCCGGTCCTTGTCCTCCTGCTCGTTCCCATCTCACCACTTCATCAGATCGGCTTCAGATTACATCCAAGAATAGATACAAACACTCATCCAGAGAAAAATCAAATATACGCAGCTCTTCAGGGATGACGAGCCAGGGGGGGCGCGGCCTTCGCCTTCAAATCAGATCAGATCCTCTTATCACAGCTCAGGTTCACAGAGCAGAACTCACAGGAACCACAGCAGCCGAGCTAACAGCTCCACCTTATTCATTACAGGAAGATAACTATGGTAATAAATGTGCTCATGAGACGTGTTGGTATCTGTCAGATCTCCTCTCGACTCGCTCGTCAGTCCACCAGCATCAAACTGGGCTTCTACCAACTTCCATCGGGAAATATGAATATCTGCAAACTGGATATTTTTTCTAGTATTTGAGCGCAAATGTATCAGGATTATTAATAAAGTTAATTGTACCAATTACACATTCAAACAAGGCTGTAGGAGATGAAGCTGTAGATCAAATGAAACTAAACTAAATTCTGCTCCATATCTCTCACGTTGAAGATACATAAAACCTGTGGATTCTCTAATGAATCCATAAGATCTCATCTTCAGTGGCGCTGATATGTCTTCAGCTCCATTTGTTTCTGTTCAGTGGTTGAAACAATCCCACTCCTTTATTAAACCACATTTAAATCTACTGGATTCACAGATTTCTATAAGAGATCAGTCGTCCAAATATGACTGATCCATGAGTTATTCCCTGGGAAATTTAGAATAATGGAAATAATAATAGACTCAATTAATTATAATAAATAAGTAAAGAAATAAGCTTCAAATGAAACTACAAATCATTATTATAGTCCTTCATTAATCAGATTGATTCCAAATCCATCTCTTCTCCCTCTGTATTGACTCAATAAACTGTTTTCCCTCATTCGTTTAACAGAAATCAACGAATAGAAATATATTCAGGAACGCAAACATCAATCTGCCCAGTTCCTCCGATGCTCAAAGCAGCTCTCTCTGTGTGTGTGTGTGTGTGTATGTTTGTGTGTGTGTGTGTCTGTGTGTGTGTGTCTTCACTGCTCTCAGCTGATCTCCTTCCTGAGTCCACGACTGAGGACCAGTCTCAAATCAACCCCGACCCGACTTGTCTCACTCATTGTTTTCAGTCCCTCAGTTATACATCAACATCCATGAATCATTTCTTGGGAAAACAGTGAAAATGTTAAAAAAAATGTTGAAACAAGGTAAAAATAAATCCTGTATTCGCTCTTCAGCTTCTGTCAGAATCCAACGGGTTCTGACTCGGCTCGCGTCCCCGGTGGACAAACGCACAACAGATGATTCTGTCTTTAAACAGCAGGAAGCAGTGGAATCATTTGAAATGGTTTCATAATTAATGAAGTGAGAGGAGCTGCGAGCGTTTGTGTCTGATGCAAAGCTTCATAAGTTTATTGTTATCGATGCTGTAAGCGAGTTATTCTCTGATTCATATACAGCTTCAAACTGCTGCTCCACATGAATCAATGGTTGGTTTGATGTCTGTGCATTTGTGGCTGTTTAAGTGCACTCACACACACACACACACACAAACACACACGCACTCACACACACACACACACACAAACACACACACACACACACACACACACACACACACACACACACACTCACACACACACACACACACACACACTCACACACGTTATATTATAGGACATCAATATCTGTTTTGACAGTCCTTGAGGAAAGAGAGAAAACCATCAATAATTCACAATCCATCCAGGGAGAAGTGCAGAAGAAGAGAGATCATTAGGTCACTAACTCTGAGGATTTTTAATATTTGCATCCAGACCCGGAGCTGGAAACATTCTGATCAGTTTGGTCTTTTACTGGATGAAGCAGCTGTCGTGTGTTTACAGGACTGATCTCTGAAACATGGTTTGTTAAATCATCTGACTTCCAGTTGTCTTTAAGATTCTACATTAAATTGTTCACCTGTCGATGTCCATCATAATTATAATTAGTTATTCTGTGTTTACACCAAGTCTACGACCTTTCATAAATGGTCGAGTGCGGAAACTACAAATTGGCGTCAACATTTTTATAGGACTTAATCAAAATGTTGTTGATTAGATTAATAAACTTGCATTAAACCCTTAATATTTGCACTGGTTTGATTCTCATTTCCTAAACTGTCCAGTGGGTTAGAGGTTAAATAAGAGATGGACGGATCTTAGCCTCTTTCCAGCTGCTTCCTAAAGGCCGGTTACAACATCACCCCCCCGACAGAGTCTCTGTCCTGAACCTCCAGCGCCGCCGGGCCCTGAGCTCAGAGAGGAACCGCCCGACTCAGCACTTTAGGTCAGAGGAACAGAGGCAGAAAGAAGGAGCAAGTGGAGCAAGAGAGAGAAGGAGCAAGTGGAGCAAGAGAGAGAAGGAGCAAGTGGAGCAAGAGAGAGAAGGAGCAGGAGATAAAGGAGAAGCAGGAGAATCAGGGACAAACAGGCAGAAGAGGAAGATAAAGGTGACAGCACAAGGAGTGGAAGAGAGAGAGCATGTGTAAGTGTGTGTGTTTGAGTGTGTAAGTGTGTGTAAGTGTGTGTGTTTGAGTGTGTTCGGGCCTCTGGGAGCAGCTGTCATCAGTCAGCTGTCAGGGTCCGACAGGCTCCTCCCCCTCAGGGGCCCCCGAGGGCCAGGAGCCTGTCGGGCCCCTGTCACCGGCCCTACACCTCCGGGTGACGGTGGAGGACAGAGGGAGGGAGGGAGGGAGGGAGGGAGAGAGAGAGAGAGAGAGAGAGAGGGAGAGAGAGAGGGAGATGAAGGAAGAACGAGAAAGGGCTTTGCTTGCACCCTGTCACTGACCCTAATCACCTCCCAGTTCCTGTGTGTGTGTGTGTGTGTGTGTGTGTGTGTGTGTGTGTGTGTGTGTGTGTGTGTGTGTGTGTGTGTGTGTGTGTGTGTGTGTGTGTGTGTGTCTACGGCCTGTCACTCCCCTTCAGTGCTTGGGGCTGCGCCTGCAGTCGCTGTCAGAGATCTGGTTCTCACGTGATCTCGTCCTTTCGTCCTTGAGAGAGACGGACTCAGTTAGTCTGATGAAGACGAGCTGAGTCCTTCATCATGTTTCTGCTCTATGAAGCTTTGCTCGGTGAAGTTCCTCAAACGCAGAAGGTCAACAAAACCCAGCGGGAAATAAAGTGATTTGAAGTGATTAAGGTTTCAGATTAAACTGAAGAGCAGAACTCACACCGGGGACAAAT
This sequence comes from Limanda limanda, assembly GCF_963576545.1. Lineage (NCBI taxonomy): Eukaryota > Metazoa > Chordata > Actinopteri > Pleuronectiformes > Pleuronectidae > Limanda > Limanda limanda. The sequence continues at coordinate 25,758,942 of NC_083650.1, forward strand.
GCTCTGTGTTTCCTTTTTTCCTGTTTCCTCCTCAGACTCCTCTTCTTCAGACTCCTCCTCAGACTCCTCTTCTTCAGACTCCTCCTCAGACTCCTCTTCTTCAGACTCCTCCTCAGACTCCTCTTCTTCAGACTCCTCCTCAGACTCCTCTTCTTCAGACTCCTCCTCAGACTCCTGTTGGGAAACATGTTTTATGAAACTAAAGGCTTCCTTCTCGGCCTACGTGTGTGGACAAAAGCTGAAACCACATGGCCACATGTGCTGGGCCAAGCCTCCCAAACTCAATCTCCCAGGGTGCAACGTGTTTTCTTTGTTCTGGGAAGGCCAAGAAACTCCGGCTCCCAGAGTGCTGCATGTCCCCTTTGTTTCAGCAACTTCACATAGAGGTACGAAGTGCTACCAGGATCAGATGCCCATTGGTCACTCTGACCACATGAGTTGATGGTCATTGGCTCCCCCAATTCTCTCTCTTCTCCTCAGCTCTTCAAGGACAGCAGGCTGACCAGCCGTCTCTCCTGCACCGCCAAAGAGAGGGCCGGGCTGCAGCAGCACATCCCCTCTCCAATCCAACAACCGGAGGGCAAAGGTCGAGCTTCCCGCTCATCTTCTCAAGGAAACCTCCACGCATCTCAAGCTTCTTCTAAACTCCTTGCAGCGACTCGGTGTCCTGTAAGTAAGAACTTCGAACCAGCATCTGAGCCACAGTTCAACAGAACCGCGAAAGCAGAAACCTTACGACCAACCAGAGACACAAACGCCATGGCGAACGGCGAACTGCACAGCAACTTTCTCCCTTCCAAGGACTGGTAACATACTGGGTTTAATACTGACACTAGAATTAAGCAAGACTGTTTATTTGATTCTGTGTGGTGTTTTTAAAGTTTGATATATGTGGTGTTATTGTAGTAAAAGCTAAATGAAAGTTAATGTGAGTTACGCTCTACACAGACTCTGCCATTTTCTAATTAGCATTCTCACAGACACTGCATATCACTTCCTTCGTACCCACTCCCCCACTCCAGAAGAAGGGGGGGGCTGTTTCTTAGGGGAGTCAAACCACCATTTTGGAAGCATGCTGAGGAAGGTGTGACTCTCTTTGTTTAACTACCAGAGAGACCCTCTCTCTCTCACACACACACACACACACACACACACACACACACACAAACACACACACACACACACTCACATACACATCTTTGTTAGTTAGTATTTTGTTTAGTAATTGGTGTTTTTATACCTATTATGTTCATAATAAATGTTTTCTTTTAAACTTGTCCTGTCATTAATATTGCATAAGTGAAGTTTGCCAACCGTAACACTGTCAATAACTCTATAAACCTTAAGTGTTCATTATATCATCTTTAATAGTAAATATTGAGATTTCTAATTGAACTAGATCTAAATGAGACTGATCTTAATCAATTAATTGGCTATCGTTTCCCTTCTGTGCAGGGTGGTGCCCTGCGAGAACTTAAACAAACTAAAGTTATGATTTAGCATTAATATTTTAAATATTAATGTTTTATATTTTATTTTGATAACCAAGTTTATTGAACGCCTAAAGGCACACTAGCTTATGGTATCACTCCTAACCATTATTGCACAACACTTCTCTTCCTCAGACTCCTCCTCAGACTCCTCCTCAGACTCCTCCTCAGACTCCTCCTCCTCAGACTCCTCTTCGTCAGACTCTTCTTCTTCAATCACATAATCCAATATTAATTGCCTGACAGACCTATGCACTAATATCTCTCTTAATGAATAGTCTTCAGTCTGGCTGATCACTCCTTGCACACAGACTCACATGAATGAACCCACACAGAGAAGCAGGGAAACGTGCACACACACAAACACACACACACACACACACACACACAGACACAGACACACACATCCATGCCTGACTCGTCTCTGAAGGCAAATAAAACAAATCAATTATTATTAATATCACAATTTAGAAAAGTGCATTTCTACTTCAAACTGTCGAGGAAGCTTGAAGAGATGCAACACACATGTACCTGCTGCTTGTGTGTGTTTAATGAATGTGTGTGTTTAATGAAAGTGTGTTTAATAAAAGTGTGTTTAATGAAAGTGTGTTAAATGAAAGTGTGTGTTCACGTGCGCTTGTTCTCAGGATGACAGTTGGCAGTGTTCTCCCTTATGGCTCATTTAGATGAGACGTGGAGATGCAGCATCACAGAGCGCTGGGTGAGATTTCCCTGGTGTGAGCATGGAGGTGTGTGTCTGTGTGTGTCTGTGTGTGTGTGTGTGTGTGTGTGTGTGTGCGTGTTAGGACTTCACTTCCAGCTGGTCTGTCAGATGCAGACAGGCCTCTGAAAGTGACGAGGAGGAGTTGGACCACGGAGAAAGAATAATTCGAGACAATATTTGTTTTTATAAATATTCATTAAAAACACAGTCGGTATGTATGGAGAACGTCAAGATGAACATGGGAGGCTGTCGCTTGTGTGTGTGCGTGTGTGTGTCTGTGTCTGTGTGTGTATCCTCACTGGCTTCAGTCTGAATCCCTGTGTGCTTGTGCTTCCACCCTGTCTCACCTTTGGGTCGAGTCCATCCCTCCACATAATGTCAAGGAAATGGTTCAGTACTTTTTCATTAATCCTGTTTCTCACACATTTAAAAAAACACATCTGAGGTCAAATGTCACTAAAGACTTGTTTCTTTATTTACTTCTGTTGTTTCACACAAAGAGAGAGAAAGAAAATCAACACAAAGAACTGTATTGATGTTGTCAACAGGTTTTAATGTGAGTGTTGTCTCCCAGAGTGTCGGTTTTCCCAGTGGAGATACTGAGAGACGATGGACGAGACGACCTGTCCCTCGTCCTTCCTGAGACGAACCTCAGAGACACAGCGTGTGCAGGTCGAGGAGAAGACGTTGCTCAGGTCACTGTCGAGGTTTCATCTCTGCACAATGTGGAAAAGTCCTTTAATATACGGCTGCTGCTGCTGAGGTCGAGCAATAAAACCTGTTTCAATATGCAACATGTTTTATTGATGCACAGGATTTAAACACAGATGATTTGTTTAGAATTTCTCTTCACGGCTCAGTGGAATATTATATTATATTTTATTATAAGGAGCATTGGATCGGTGGAATGAGCTGTGGCCCGGTGTAGCAGCAGAGATTCGTCTGCCCTCTTCCTTTCACTCGTCCCTGTTGGCATGACGACAGCAGACGAGCCTGTGATGATGTCCCTCTTGAGAAAGTCCTCGTACCTTTGCAAAGGGAACTTCATAAACCTCCACCATTGTTGACATTTCCTGCTGGTGTCCCATGATAGTGTGAAGCTACACTGCCCCTCCCCCCACTTTGTGTGTTCTAACCACAAGGTTCTCCTCCGTGTCCACATCCAATATCGTGCATAAAGAGCCTTTATAGTGACTGTTGGGCTATAAAGGATAAATGTTGCTGGTAAACGTTAATTGACTCAAATTACTGCAGTTAAATCCAAGGCAGGGAAAGAAGGAGCTGATCCAGATGATGTTCAGAAGTTGGGAGGAGATGAGACGAGCAGGAACAGTGTGTTTCTCTACCGGGAGCTGATTGGTGGACTGTTAACAGGTGAGTGTTGGGATCATGTGATGGTTGAAGGCACTGGAGCTGAGGGGGGGGGGGGGGCAGACAGAAGAAGAACATGATATTAATAGTGGTAGTGAAAGGAGACTTTATTCAGGAGGCTCAGTAATCCTCGTCAACACTGAGACTCTGAACTGACACAAAGCTTCCATCGTGTGTGGAACTGTGAGAAGCATCGAGTGGAAACTGGAGCTGAGACACTTCTGCTCAGATTCACCTGTCGCCTCATGTTCACTGGTTAAATGACCACAACACTGGATGTTCATTAGGATTCCATGATGCACAACCTCCTGCTGTGTCCTTAACATCCACTAGTGGCCACTGACACCTGCTAACCAAGTTCGTACAAGAGATATTCAACATCTTGTCCTATGTCCTAAAATAAATACGTCTTTTTACCAACACGTACACATCATAGCCTGGATACAAATATACATCCTGCAAACAACTGCTGCCACTTTTGAGTCTTCACAGCAGAGAGATTAATGTCTGGCTAGTTAATTATCAATAATAACGTCTACTGGTCCTTGTCCCATTTGCTAACATGGAGGAGGTGAGGTTCATGACCAGTGTTGCCACAGTTACTTTGAAAAAGTAACTTAGTTACTTTACAGACTACTTGATTTTAAAAGTAGTTTAGTTACTTTACAGACTACTTGATTTTAAAAGTAACTAAGTTAGATTACTAGTTACTTTCTTAGTTACATTCCGCAGCTGCCGACAACACCCCCGCCGGCTCAACATAAAAATGACAACCGGTTTTGCCAACAGTCACTTTATTAGTGGATTTTTAACAGTAATGTACACAACAACAACAATGTACAATGTAACTTAAAAACGAATTCTTGAAAAAATACATGTTTTTATAAAAACAAAAGTCTTCCTTGAATTAACTTAACTTAAATACTTATTTTTTTTTATAAAACAATAAAAAATAAAATAAAGACAGTCTTTAAAGACAGTCGAGGCGCAATCAAATATATATTTTACTATTAATGACAAAATAGTAACGCACAGTGACTTGGACAAGTAACTTTAATCTGATTACTGGTTTGGAAATAGTAACGCGTTAGATTTCTCGTTACTGAAAAAAGGGGTGGGGTTAGAGTAACGCGTTACTAAGTAGTGCGTTACCGGCATCACTGTTCATGACCGATACTACTGTCATCAGCTGTGAGCAGACACCATGATGCAGCTTCAGCTCCTGAACCTGAACCTGAACCTGAACCTGAACCTGAACCTGAACCTGGACCTGGACCTGAACCTGGACCTGAACCTGAACCTGGACCTGGACCTGAACCTGAACCTGAACCTGTAAAAGACTTGAGTGATGTGTTAACGTGGAGAACGTGCAAAACATAACACAACAGGTATTCATTTGGCTTCAAGTGACTGTGACAATACATGTGTGCTTGTGTGTGTTTGTGTATTTGCCTGTGTTTGTTTGTCAGTGCTCAACAATCACAGCCACATTCCACGGTCCTGTGTGTCTCTTGTGCGTTCATGCAGGTCCGGATTCACCGAGGAGCTGGTGGATGATTCAGCCGACATGTTGTGACGTTTCTGTCGCTGCTCTCGACTCAAGAGGCAACGAGCAGCTTCAGTGCACCTGGAGGGACTCGTTCATAACAAGGGGTTTTCTCTCTTTCAGCCACACACACACACAGACACACACACATACACACGTTAAAAAAACATCTGCACACATTACTGCAGATGTTTTTTGTCCCAGTCCACATTTATTCATCCGTTGAGGTTTTGTGGAAGTTTCTTTGAGAGATTGACCTTTGACCTTTGAATTAATTTAGAAATCAATCTCACTCTGTTTCTTATCTCAGTTTGACCGTTTGTCTCAGGTCCATTCGTCTGTTTAATCTTTCTGGGACTAAGAGGTCAACCAGTGTCTTCAGTGTCATTGGATCAGCAGAGATATGTTGAAATGTTTCAATGTGAAATAAAACTACAGATCAGGACAACGTCACTAATGTAACATCTGTAATTCTGTCTCTGTCCATTTTGTCTTCTTTCATCCTGCTGTCCATTCATGTCCCTCGTATATGGAGACAGATCAAAGGATTGATGTGTCCACTGTGACTCTGTGTGTTGTGTTACGGTGCAGAAGTTGGAGAAGCTGTTCCAGGAGGTGGATTATTCTCCTCATCCACTGAGATCAGTTGTATTATGCTTCTTGAATATTGACATTTCAAGTGTTTACTCATGAACAACATGTGCTGAGGAGGAGTTAACTGCATCTCCCCAAAGTGAATTATGTGAGATTTAAATTTAGTTACACATGATGCAAAGGAAAGGAAGTTTAATATATTCCAATATTGAAATATGTACTTTATGATTCTGAATTCATTTTGGATTCATTTGGCAAAGGTGATGCCAGGTTTGTGTCATAATTTAATGACAAAGAAAAGCTTGAATTATTAAAACTAACGTCCACAACATAAACCTTTTGTTTTTCAGGAATAAGACGTAAGAAGGTTCCTGGTTTGAATCCCTTCTTCTCCAAACCTCCCTGTGCTGCAGTGACTTCTTCCTGCCGTTGGCAACAAGAGGGAGAACGTTGTTAAAGTGAAAGCTCTTCAGCAAACTGCAGAGGACATCTGCCACGATGATGAATCTCATTTAATCCACTTTGCTCCGTCCTTCCTCTCCGAGTGTTTTACAGAACTCCTGCTGAACAGCTCCAGCTTTTTTTCTGACACTTTAAACAACAATAATTTTTTACTGTTTCACAATGTGGGACGATGATCAGCAGCTGAAACTGAAATGAGATCATCGTCACAGATTGGTGCATTACAGTATTAGTCAGGAATCACATGGTTACTGGTCTCAGAGAGAAGAGGAAGAGGAGGAGGAGGAGGACAGATGGTAGGTGGGCAAGAGGAAGGAGTTGGCAGATAGAAGATATAAACAAGTCTGCCAGTCAGCTGTCAATCACCAGCAGGAAAACAAGAGAGAGACTTTAATTCAGTCAAACAAGCAGAGAGGACAAAGTGGAAGATGTGGACACACATCCACACAACCTGTGCACAAAGCCGTGTGATTGGTCAGTTGTTGGAATCAGTTTCATGACCTCATTATTAGAAAGGTTTGGGGAGAATGTTTCTCCAGAGATGCAAAACTAAAGTGTCCTCAAACAGAAGATGGCAATAATAGGAGTTCATTTTGGATTATGTCAGAACACAAGTCAACAAAACAAACAACACACGTTCACTGGTTGTTGGACATTTGAATGAAGAACTGACACATACGATCTTTAATGACTTTGGTTCTGCAGAAATCAAAGAGGAATCTCTGTCAGGTCAAAACATTCAGTGCTGGGGACAAATTTAATTCTATTAATTTCTCTTGTTAACAAATGGAGTGAGACGCTTCCTCTGTCATTATTAATTGTATCTGTCTTGTAATTTCTTCTTTTCTGTTCTGCATAATTTATCCTTTCATTACGTCTGTCCTCTGTCCTCCTCTTCATCTGTAATTAGTCTCCACTGATGAAGAGGTGCTTGTTTCTCCTAAGGATCCTATAGATTGACCTTGAGTCTTCAAATCATGTTTGACGCATTAAAATTATGAATAAATCTGCATCCTTATTAAACTGTAGAATAGTTTAGTGTATGATCGGCTTTGTTTCCTCATTTTCTCTTGTGTAACATATTTCACTACAGTTCTTGAAAATCAACAACAACCAACAGAGCTTCTCTTCCCTCATCAGCTTCTGCTTTAGAGGATGAACTCTGTATTTACCCAGAGGAAGAGGTGGAGGAATCAAGTTTGACATTTGTGCAGAATGTCTTTGTGCTAAGAGACGAGGACAAACACACACACTGGTCTCTCTGTAGTTGTGAGGACACTCATTGACATAATCCATTCCCCAGCCTCTTATCTTAACCTTAACCATCACAACATATTGCCTTACCTTAACCTTACCTTAACCTTACCTTGACCCTAGATCCAAGTCTTAACCCACAAACAGCCCTTTGAATTGTGACGTCCAGTCAAAATGTCCTCACAATGATGGTACTGGACCAAAACAGTCCCTCATTACTATAGAAAGAGACACACACACACACACCAACGCAGACGCACACACACACACCCACACGCACACACACACACACACACATTGGTACTGGTGGTGACGAGAGATATAAGTGAACATGACAGAGAGAAAGTGTAGCTCATTATCACAGGCACAGAGAGTTGGCTGTACATTATATGTGTGTCTGTCAGTGTGTGAGTGTGTGTGTGTAAGTGAGGAATTGTGTGTTGAGGAGAGAACAAAGTGTGTGTATTGTGTGGAAATGGTGTCTGTGTGAGTGTGTGTCTGTAGTTTCCTTATTAGACTGGAACTCTTCCTAAGTGAGGATCAGATTTAAAGTTGCTCTGAAACACAGTGAAACACACACATCTCTTTATTTCTATACTATAACTATGATGTAAATATTTTCACAAAAATATGAATATTGGAAAAACTTCCTGCAACCTTTAATTATTGAAGTGGAGAGAAACCCTGTTGATACGAAGCATCAATGTTAAAAAACATTTTGATGACGTGACACAAGTCGCAGTGAGAAGAAGAAGAAACGGCGTTAGAGGCACAAGATGGCGGCGCCCGTGTCCGGGATGTTTCAGCTTCATTCTGCACAACAGGAAGTGAAAGTGTGTCGTCCATCTTTAGATCCAGTCTCTGAACCTATAACACAGGATACAGGGTCAGATGTCACTTTAGGTTTATAGAGACTTATTCTGAAATATGTTTTAAACATTAGATCAACGTATTTGACCTTTCTGTAAAACCTGTGATGGGTTCTGACCTCACCAGGAGAAATAATCAGAATCAGAATCAGAAGGTATTTATTGACAAGTAGGTTGACACCTACCTGGAATTTGCTCTGGTTATTGGTGCATACAATGAACATAGAAACATAAAAACACAATAAATACACCACACATTAGAAAAACAATAATAATAATAAAAAACAATAAATATTTACCCACTATTTACCTCTTATTTACTCACTTTTTCTAATATGTATACAAAGTAACGTTTATTTACACATAAACATATCTATATAAAAATATATAAAAGATAAAAGATATAAAATGGAGATATAATACTCATGGCACAGATCTAATGGCAAAAAATAAAATTCTGCCTGAATTGTAATAATCTGGGACACTTGACTTTATAATCTATGATTTGTCTTTAAATAAAGATTTCTCTGCAAACTGAAGTTGAATTTCGTCCCCACTTCAGCAGCTGAAGTATCCACGGGAGTCGACTCTATATAAAACAGACTTAACCCAACATTTCAAATCCAGCAAAGCCAACAAGGCGTTAATCCTCCGAAGCAGAGTGCGCCCGCCCAAGGTCGAGCTTGTGTTTTCCCACTTGGGAACAGGAGCGGGAAAAAGAATGAGCACAATCATACACTGCTAATACAACAGCATAATAGGGAGATGCTGAAATAATGCAATTAAATTAAAGCGCTCATGTGTGAAAGATTATCCAGTCGGTTGAGAAACACAAGTGTAATCAGCAGAGACATTACAGAGGGCAGATTAATGCTCTCTGTTCAGGGCTCTTTCTTTAGAGTTTGTTTTATGGTGAATCGGCTTCGGGTCAGGAAACCAGAAGCTGAAGCAGATGATTTAAACATCCAGCTCTGCACACACTGGACTTTCAAAGGTTTTAAATTATTATTAATTGTTTATATGAAGAATAATGGCTCCATGATAAGAGTACGGTTCAGAATATAAATGATTGAGGAATTATGTGGTATTGACAAGTCATATCTAAGAAGAGAGATAATGAAACAGCCTTTGACCAAAGAGTCCAAAGTGCAAAGCTGCTATCGTACTCGTTCTTAACCGATCAAAAATATATATTATATTATTATAATAAATTACAAGCTTGAACCCTCAGATCCCACAGGGCAGATGGCTGTGAAAGCAGAATATCTCTTTAACTTCATAGAGTAACAGCCCAGTAAAAACACATTCATGTGTTTAGACCAGTTTATCAGATATTACCAGTGAATACCTGTGTACTGGTTTGGATCCCTTCAATTTGCATGTTAGTGAATATTATATTTTCACCTTCTCTGGTTTGTGTGATGTCATCAACCTCCTTCCAATAACGCTGTCAGTCATCTTCTGTATTAAAGCCATATGAGACGATACCTTTAAAAAAATATTTATAAGTTTTATAGTCTGCACATTTAAAATCAAGGTTGTGTCTGACCTCCTGCATTAAAATACAGGTTTGATATTAACGGCTGAAGAACTGAGCCCAGCGTCTTGATCCCGGTTCTGTATTGATCATAACATCAGTGTGATTATTGGCCGACGTCGCACTCTATTGATTTTATGCAGAATTCAAAAAACCTGAACCTCTATTTTCTCTAATTATGTAAAACGTGTCTTTGTGGTTGAGCAGTTTGCATCTATTGGCTGAATGTGACCATGTGGTTGCATCGATAGAGTCCTGAGCCCGTCAGGCTCGATAACGACCTCGGCTAATTGGATGCACGATAATTATCGGACTTGTTGATATCAACACATCTGACTTTGTGATAAAGATACAAAGAGGAAGCGCAGATCTGCTGATCTAGAAGAGATACACATCATCGTACACAACTTGTTCTGGAAGGAAATCTACAACCCTGGCAAGATTTTGTGTTGTTCTGTTGCCTTTGTGTGTGTGTGTGTGTGTGTGTGTGTTGTAACTGTGTGTGTTTCTGGTGGAGATAGATCCCCAGCTCTTCCCTGGGATCAGCTCCTCGACTTCAGGTTTCACTAACGGCCGGTTTCAGTTCAGTGACCAGACGTCAGCAGAGAGAGAGACCTGAGCAACATGGAGGTCAAACCACACAGAAGCACCAAGAGGGAGAAGCTCAGACGGCTCCTGATTGGACGGGAGGACTGGTGACCTTGGCAACTACCCATTATCAGGAGGAGTGGGAGGGGATGAGGGGATTGTGGGGGGGGGTGCTTCTGCAAATCCGAGGTTTACTCCCCAGGAGAACGAGGAAAGATAACCAGGGGAGGGGGATTTCTTTCAGGAATCCAGCAGCTTCCATCATGTCGTCGCTCCGGCTGTCAGGGAAACTGTTACCATGACGCTGAGTGGGCGGAACCACCTCGCCACCTCTCGCTCTCTCGCTGCCGCTCGCTCTATCGCTCCTTTCCTCTGCTTGCTCTTTATCTGCATGACTATAGAGATCATTAAATTAAACTCACACACAAACTTATTCTCTCTGTTTATCCACGACACACACATACACACACACAGACACACACACAGACACACACACACACACACACACACACAAACACACACACAGGCTTAGCAGTGGTATGAGGAAAAGGTTTATTTTAGGTTTTAAATAACAAATCAGTCAGGAAACTGCAAATACCAGACTGCAAATCGGTAATGATTATATCAAGTTTTTATATTTAACAATTCATCCAAATCCGAGCCTTCACTTCCTCGGCCCTTTAGCAACACACACACCGAGACACTAAGATGAAGGTTGTTGAGATATCATCAGACACGCAGAGACGTCTGGAGTCAGCTGACGGATCAGAATCTGAAGGTTAAATACAAACAGGTTTAAATTACTGAGAGAAACTAAACATGTGTAAAGAGAAAAGTGCCCAGTCATGATCGTCCTGAAGAAACACATGACGCAGCAGTTTTCAATCTGCCGCTGCGTGTTCACACCACCACTGACTCCTCAGGCCTGCATGCACCCCCGCTCTGTTTGTTTGTGTTAGGAACATACAAACCTTCAGGTTACCAGGACAATGAAAATCTGTTGGAGGCGTAAAGTGAAGAATCAGGTTCTCTCCTCGTCTTCACTTCCCTTTCTCTCCGCTCTGATCCTCTGTTCCCTGCATTTGGGTCACGGCTCAACACTTTTCATATCCGTCTCATAAGAAGGTTTAAAGACAAAGCAAATATCGGAGCTTCCTGGCTCACACCCACCATCAGTGGAAACTGGGGGGAGTTTACAATGGGAGGAAATTGAAGATATGGGCCAATAGAGAATATGACACTGAACTGGGAGGAGAGGAGGAGAAGTGAGGATTTAAAAAGTGTCGCTTCTTAAGTCAAAGGTTCAAGAAGACTTGGTCCACTAGATTCATAACAGCATGAGAATTATGATCTGAAGCTGAAGTGTAAACTCACCGGTGGAGAGATTCAGACTTCAGAGCCGGTTCTGTGAATCCAGGACAGGGAGGGAGCAGTGGAATAACAAGAGGTTAAAAGATGAGTCAATGGAAATGGATCAGTGGACAAACTGGTGAATGCTTTAGATGAATGGACAATAAAGAGATGTGTGTGAAGGCCGGAGCTGGGAGATGAAGAGAAATATCACAGATTTGATGGGTGAGTGGAGGCAGGAAGGGAGATGGTGCAGGGGATGGATGGATGGATGGATGGATGGATGGATGGATGGATGGATGGATGGATGGATGGATGGATGGATGGATGGATGGATGGATGGATGGATGGATGGATGGATGGATGGATGGATGGATGGATGGATGGATGGATGGATGGATGACCATGGTCAAACAAGCCTTGGTTACAAACACACACACACACACACAACTAAAGACACAACTAGAAACCCGCCAAATCCTCAAGACCTCCCGAACCTCCTGCGTCGGTAGCACTATTATCGTAATCGTTACACACACAGACACACACACACTCACACACTCACACACTCACACACTCACACACTCACACACAGACACACAAAGATCATAGCAGATAAACACTGAACAAGTCTTCTAACAGCAAGTTCAGAACTAGAGATGGTGGCTTGTGGTTCTTCAGGAGAAGGTAACCTCAGAGATGTTCCAGCTGAATCCTGTGAGAGCAGTGAAGTTCAGAAGCATCTTTCTCTTTGAGTCAGTGAATCCTCTCAATGGTTTGAGTCTCTTGTTTCTAGATGGAGGAGCAGCCCCCCCCCCCCCATGGTTGGGATCCACTCGATCTGGCTCCTGCTCATTTGGATTCTTTCTCCTCTTCATGGCACGGAGGAGTTTCCTCTGGCAGTGGCTCTCACAGAAGGAGGTCCTCTTATCTCCTCTGCCAGTTATTCCCCTTGAAGGGATAATCTGTTTTCTCCATAGGAATACATTTCATATAAACGTCTGTTTGGCTGAGCTCCATCATATTTTCATATATTATATATGAAATATTCAACTTGTTTAGAGGAGCTTTTTAAGAAGTTTGCTTTCCGGATCTGAGAATAAAAAAAAAAGCATCAAAATAAACAACAAGATAAATCTTCCTTTCCCTCGAGAACCAAACGTAGAAGTGTTTTTTAATCCAGTAGAACATCATGTGTCTGTGTCGTCCACAACCTTCTGTAGTGACTGGTGCTGGCTTCTTCTCACCAGGACAACCAGTGAAACCAGTAGAAGCAGCGAACGTCTCGAGGGAAACAACCGACACTGAACCCAGATGTCACAGAACCACCATCACTCAGTGGGTTCCTCTGGTGTGTCCTGGGTCCAAACTCTGTGTCCAGATCTTTCATTTCCTGGGTTGTCCTGCCATCTTCTCTCCTGTGGTGTGCTTGTTCCCTGTCGGTCTTCTCAGCCTGGTCCTCAGTGGTCCACTGACGGATCAGTACAGACACTGTGGCCCAGTTTCCTCATATTCCTGTCTTTCACCTCGTGTTCATCTGAACCCGACTGTGCTGTGGGCCTCAGGTTCCTCAC
>NC_083650.1:25772500-25775000 GCF_963576545.1 Limanda limanda
GTTCCTCAGTGACAGCTGGCCTCACGAGTGCCTGCACAGAGAAATGCCAGGACGGATCAGCAGCCGAGCGGCTGGAAGGGCAGGACGCTTTGAATCTGCTCCACAACATCTCCTGCAACTGTTATTTGAAGAGGCAGGTCGCCGAGGAACACAAGGAGCTCGTTACCTAACCAAGAAATAGGATGTTTACAAACTGAGGTCATTCGGCAATATGAGTTATCACATCATTTACATCTGTGCTTTTTAAACCTGAAAAGGCCTTTGACCTTGACACACACTGTGTCATTGAAGGTCGTCTGACAATGATCCCGCTCAGACGATGACCTTGACCAGACGCTCCACAGTCAACACAAACCTGCACGTTTCCATCATCATAATCATTTTAATAATCTCTCTCAGTCATTCTTCATGCTGGTAAACCAAACCAAACCCCACAGGGCAGATGGCTGTGGAAGCAGAATATCTCTTTAACTTCATAGAGTAACAGCCCAGAAAAAACATAATCATGTGTATAAACCAGTTTATCAGATATTACCAGTGAATACCTGTGTACTGGTTTGGATCCCTTCATTCCGCAGGTTAGTGAATAATATATATATTATTTATATTTTCACCTGAGTCACTGACCATGAACCCACCTTCTCTGGTTTGTGTGATGTCATCACCCTCCTTCCAATAACGCATTGTCAGTCATCTTCTGTATTAAAGCCAAATGAGACGATACCTTTAGAAAAATATTCAAACAGTTAAAATCAAGGTTGTGTCTGACCTCCTGCATTAAAATACAGGTTTGATATTAATGACTGAAGAACTGAGCCCAGCGTCTTGATCCCTGTTCTGTATTGATCATAACATCAGTGTGATTATTGGCCGAGGTCGCACTCTATTGATTTTATGCAGAATTCAAAAAACCTGAACCTCTATTTTCTCAGACGCTCCACAGTCAACACAAACCTGCACGTTTCCATCCTCGTAATCATTTTAATAATCTCTCTCAGTCATCTTCATGCTGGCAAATCAAACCAAACAGGTTTCAGATGCATATCTTTTGTCCTTCACATCTCTACTGTACATACAGTTCTGTGCAGGAGCCCTTCAGAGGTTCAGATCTGTATCATCACACGGGAGAAGAGGAGGGTTACTCTTCGTCTTCAAGGTGCAGGGAGAAACTCACAGAGGTCAGAACTCGTTCAAACGCTTGTTCACAGAACAAACAGCTGAAACGTGTCAGTAGAACTATAATTCTTCTGTTTCCTGCTCGAGTCTCGACCTCTCGCTTCTTTTCTTTCAGTGAACAAGAACTAAACAATTTAATCACGTCTGCCGAGGAGGTTCTGACTCCGGTCTGTAGAACGCTGAGAAATAAAGGTTTTGCTCTGAGTTTCATTTAATTCGGCAGCTTCGTGTTTTTCAACCATTTGAAGAATTTGAAGAATTACCAACCTGCACCTGTTGGTATTTCCTGTCACATGGCGTCCACGCCCAATTCATATATTTCCATTTGCGATCGAGGCCTAAACTTCTAAGAAAGAGTTTGACTGAAATCAGGTGAGAAGTGGACATCTACAAACCATCTATAGACAAAGTACATTTTGAATCAGAAATGTATACTGACCAGGGGTGATGATGTCATCTCCCGTGTGACGCTCCTGCTGAAACGGATCCTGTTGCTGGTCCGGAGACTCAGACCCAGCCGGGGGTCGATCTGGACTCGGGTCGTGATGCATGGTTTTAATTATTTTCTCCTGATTGTATCCTGAGGAATTAGGGCGCTGAGTTTGAGACATCTTCAGCCAGAGCAGGAGTAGAGTCAGGACAAGCTTTTCTTCGGGGTATGAAATACAGAAATACAGAAAAGCAGATATTAAATTAGTAAGTTAATGCAATGTCCGCACATTATTCTGGGCTGCTTGCGTAACTCTGGGACATCTGTATCATGTGTGTGAGCGGAGAAGGTTTCAGAGACTTCAAAAATACATTTATTAGCAAAAGTTCACGTTAAAAAAGGTCAAAAACATGTTCTGTGAGGGATCTTGACCTTTAACCTTCTCTCCTGATCTGTGAGTCTTAATGAACGTTGCACCCAGTTTTAAACGATCCCTGCGGATTTTGCAAGGTCACAGCAACCTTGACCTTTGACATGGCTCTTGATATATTGGTTCAAAATAATTGGACGGACAACCTGAAAACATCAGGGACACATGTCATCAGTCGTGTACGTCATCGGTTATTTCTTCCTTTTAATCACCGACTCACCACAGGCTGATCAGACCCGGGTGTGTGTCCCTCACGTGTTACTGTCTGTCCTCCTGATCCAGAGACAGGGAGACATCTCGTCTTCTCACCAACCTCGATGGTGGAAGCTGTGATAGAACCCGACCTCCACAGGACGGACTCCTTCCTTCCAGCCGGGACGTTCGGCCTCCGGTCCCATCTCTGCTTATCAATCCACCAGAGGACAGACGTACAGGAGACATAAAGCAAAGGGACATGAAGGGAC